>NC_064641.1:735242016-735545047 GCF_023864345.2 Schistocerca serialis cubense
GTTCTTTCATTCTTCGAAGAAAATAACATTCGCCGGTTAGACCACGATCCATCGGATACTTATGCGAGGGAACTTAAAGATTGTCTTGAACGATGTTTATTTATCATTCCCCCTAACAGTTTGTCAAGATTGCATGTTATGAATCCTAAAATTCCTGCATTGAGGGCCCAAATTAAGATTCCTAAGGAAGGTTTCCCTATCCGCCCGTTAATTAATGCAAGAGGGAATTAGGTGAACCTCCGCAAAGATTTCTCTTGCAGATTTTGAAAAAAGAATTTGTTTTTGAGCAGACTTTGACGTTAACGAGTCGGAAAGAACAGGTTACGTTGTTAGAAGACCAGGTCTTCCCGACAGGCTGTCGTCTGTTATCCCGTGACATAAAGAATTTGTACACAAATGTGCCGATGGAAGAAACCATTATAATTATCCAGGAGAATCTCTTTCATAATAAGCGATTGATAACAGATGAAATTATCGAGGTTATCTCTTTTCTTAGAATTCTTACGCCATATATTTATTTCTCGTTTAGTGACAACATGTACAGTCAGAGAGATGGCCTGGCTATGGGCAGCGTTTTGGCTGTTTTTTAGCTAATGTCTTAGTTAACTACATTGAGCTCCAGGTGTTTAAACGCAATTCCTACTTTTGTAAAAAAAATTTTATTTTACTGGCGTTATTTCGACGACATTCTGGTTGTGTGTAATGGCGATGAATCAGAAATTTCGGGTTTGGCTGATGAATTTAATGCCCTTCACCCAAAGATGATTTTCACACATGAGGATATGAATACTAACGGAGTCCTCAATTACCTAGATCTGCGGTTACAGCCACGTGATAACAAAGTATCAATAGATATGTTTAGGAAACCCACGACCACCGATGCTATTATCCATGCTTCTTCCTGCCATTCTCGCCACCATAAGATTAGTTTTTTTTAGAGCTATGATGACGCGTCTTTGCGAATTGCCATTATCTGAAGACACAGTTAATAGAGTACTTGACAATCTAAAGTATATCTCCCGTAATAATGGCTACAGTGTTGCGCCCGTTGATAAGATATACCAAGACAAAACAACGATGCCCCTTCGCAGTTCACCCAATGCACCATCTGCCGTGGAGCACAATTACATTTCTTTGCCATTTATGTGCAATTTTAGTTATGAACTGGAAAAACTTTTCCGGGGAGTGGGCTCTCCTATAATGTTTTCCGCGGCTACCTATCTCCAGTTTATGCACATACATAATGAATCGCCTAAAAAGAACAACCTTTTGGCATCGGGGGTATATCTACTGGAGTGTCACGATTGTAATGCAGGATATGTTGGACAAATAGGCAAACCTTCAAAATTAGATTGCAAGAACATCTCCTTAATAGATGGGGCAGGTAAAACAGAGCTCTGCCTTTGGCCAACACCTTAAAGCCAGTGGCCACAGTCAAATGGTTCAAATGGCTCTGAGCACTATGGGACTCAAATGCTGAGGTCATTAGTCCCCTAGAACTTAGAACTAGTTAAACCTAACTAACCTAAGGACATCACAAACATCCATGCCCGAGGCAGGATTCGAACCTGCGACCGTAGCGGTCTTGCGGTTCCAGACTGCAGCGCCTTTAACCGCACGGCCACTTCGGCCGGCTGGCCACAGTCCTCTGCAAGTACAAAATCTTAAGATTTTGCATTTTGCACAAAATGGTAAGAAGTTAAACATTTTGGAAGAAATTGAAATATTTAGGCATATGGAATACAAAGATTTATCTCTCCTTGACGGCCAAATATTTGGCGCCAATCAGGCCTTTCTAGAAGTTATGAAATCGGTGTTATTAATGTAATCCCGGAGCTCTCGTAGTTCTGCCTAAATATGAGCCCTGTTCCTCTCTGGTCTTATGTCGTCTTCTTAGCTAAGCCATTAGGGTTTTTTTGGCTCAAATAGTCGCTTTAAATGATGACGCATTTTACACATTTCGATGTAGCTATAAAAAAAATGGGGGGGGGGGGGGAATTTACCCGCATAACGTCCGTCTTCCACGTTGGTGTGTATTTTTTAAGACTAATAATTTTACTTGTATTTTATTAGAAAAAGTTTTCTTGCTAGACGTTCTAGCTCAGAATGACGCAGTTTTGAATGTTATATGGGCGGCCTCTTTATCTGAAATTACGGTCCTGTGTTTTTAATGTTCTCGTTCTAATGGTATTTGATACGAAAAATCTGTTTATGTACTGCATCGTGTGTTGTATTATACACCTTGTTTTCTCATTTTAAATTTACCACCTTCATTTATATTTTACTTCGTCAAAGTTTTAGGATAAGTTAAGCACAGGTGTTGCCCCTAGTAATTCCATCTTATCAATGTTTTATGTGCATTAGGCCTACATTTATAAAGTTTTAGTGGTTATGTATATCCAGTATACGATCTCTCATTTTTAATCACTGCTGCGTCGCAGCACCACCTCTTGAGGTGATTCTGTATTAGGCTTCAGTACTGGCACACGACGCTGTGGCGCATTATGCTTACTACCTGAGTCCCCATCTTACTGTTACTCGCTCCTGTGAACGGGAACGCGTTATGCAGATCTTGGTGCCTCTTGCGTCCATCTAGAAAAGGTAATGATTTTGCTATTTTATATTTCTAGTTTTTACTGAGTTTAGCGAAGGCGATGTTGGCCTGAAATATTCGACGATGCCCTTTGGCTACACTGACTAAAGGATTCTTCTAAGAAATATCAAATTAAGGTATTTGCTCTTTCAATAGGTGATCTGTTTATACTTTCAATAGGTGATCTGTTTATACATACTTATAGGTTATAAAAGTCAGCACAACGCGATCGCGATTCTTAAATAGATGTATTTGTTCTCTGTTTTCTATGTAGATAACCTGAAGATGCCTAAATAAGGCGAAACGCGTCATTGAAAATAAAAAAACTAAAATTGCAACCAAGACTGTTTTTAATCAATACAAAACTGGACGGTTTGTTATGGTCACGATACTAAACGTTTATTGCTAGGTAAGAAGAATCAATGTCTGAAGCAAGTGTTGTGGTGATTCGACAATTACCAAGTCACACACTGACCGAAGGCTGCTCATACTATACGAACAGTGTAAGTTGCTCCTCATTTTGGTTAAGCTATCTCCCGTGCTGTAGAAGTCTGAGTTGTAATAGGCATCCGGACTTGTTGGTTACGACTACATGGAGGTCGGTGGTGGCCAAGCGGTTAAAGGCGCTACAGTCTGGAACCGCGCGACCGCTACGGTCGCAGGTTCGAATCCTGCCCCGGGAATGGATGTGTGTGATGTCCTTAGGTTAGTTAGGTTTAAGTAGTTCTAAGGGACTGATGACCTTAGAAGTTAAGTCCCGTAGTGCTCAGAGCCATTTGAACCATTTTGAACCATGGAGGTCGAAATTACGTCCAAGGTACAAACGCCAGTTTGAGAATGTTCTTCACCGTGTGCCTGCTGGCACGTGGCCTGTCCACAGTCTCCGTAATTTAAATCCAAACTCTTACCAAAATAATATTATTAATATGACTAGATCAAACGACGTTCACACTGACCTTCACACACGGTTTATTGTACAATTTGAGGTAAATAAAAACGTCGCGGACGAGCGGATACGATTAGACGTGAAAGTACGCAGATAACCACACCCGTGTTGCGCACACCATGTGTACGTCCACCACATGATCCACACCCGATCAGAAGTTAGTGAGAGCAGTGTCAGCGTAAGTGGAGCAGAGGAAAGGGGATGATGGTACTCTCAGTGGAGCAGCGTGTGTTTGTTGTGGAAAGTTAACTGCCAACAAAGTTGTCAGTTGTTTGCTCGTAAATTTACGATTAGACGTGAAAGTACGCAGATAACCACACCCGTGTTGCGCACACCATGTGTACGTCCACCACATGATCCACACCCGATCAGAAGTTAGTGAGAGCAGTGTCAGCGTAAGTGGAGCAGAGGAAAGGGGATGATGGTACTCTCAGTGGAGCAGCGTGTGTTTGTTGTGGAAAGTTAACTGCCAACAAAGTTGTCAGTTGTTTGCTCGTAAATTTAATGGTGTCAAAGTGCCAGCAAAGACTTCCATGCAACGCTTAGTCCGAAAATGGTGTCGGACGGTATTTGTTTTTAACAAGTCAAAAAATATTTCGAAACCTGCCCAAAAGTGGCAAAAATGAATGTTGGTCACTTTCAACATCTGCTGTAGTCAGGTTAATACTGCACTTCTTTTCCTCTGCTGTTTTTCTTGGTACCCTGAAACACTGTTCTCCCGGCCATTTTTAATTGTTCCACCCTCCACTATTATTATCCCTGTGAATTTAATCACAATCGCACTGCAAACGCATTATGCACCTCAGAACGTTTGCAACGAATTTTCCATTGCTGGTAAGTTCCTTATGCTCGGTCTTAATTTAAAAATCATTCCCAGATGAAAGAAATAACTCCATTTCCACAAATTAATGCCCTTCCTTCCCGATCATGTACAGCGAGTACACTCTCTACCCCCTCTTTAAGAAGGCTCAGCCGTACTGTCTCATCTACGCGCCAAAGCACCCTTCTAGTACAATTACGATACTAAAAGATTAATGCTAGATGTGGAGACTTTAATACGTTATGTACGAAAATCTTATAAACGTATGCTGGATCGAGACTTAGCGAACCACATACTTACGGAGCACTTCTCGTACTATACAATACAAATAGGCTATGTTGGGATAATATTTGCAGTAAATGCACAGCTGGCCATCAGTGTAGAAGGATTTTCCAGTCCGTGCAGGCAAAGCTCAAAGAGGTATTTGGTAACCACAAACAGAAGGGCAGCGCAAAAATCCTAATTAATTATGATTTTTTCTGTATATTTTCAGAAAACAGTAAATAAAGAAATAAATCAAGTACCCTGATACAACATTTGTAGAACTCAGTGCGTGGCGTTTCTGCCCTTTCGCTAGGTAGCTCTTAGGTAACCATCGGGGTCGTCGTGTAATACAGGAAGTGATACAACTATACCGACAACATTCGAGGGATTGCAAAAGGAAAAAAAACTGAGTGTAGGAGCCTCTGTCCGTTAGCGTATTCCAACCCTCCCACTCACTCGGAGGCAACTGTGGCTTGGTAAGCTGAAAACTATATCGCTACTGTGCTTAGCGGTCTCTGCTGTGTTACTGTGAAAGGAGCGGACGTTTTCCTCGTTATATAAACTGCTGATCTCTGTCATGCACACAGCATACAAAGTCACATTTTTTGCCAGAGGGAAGTCTAGCCGCAGTTGTTGTTCCCTGTTTCCCTGAGGCTCTGTAGCGATATTGGATGGCGTCTCTATTTTTTCCTCAACATATTTTCTACAAACCCTAAACGCTTGTCGGTATCGTTTTGTTGCATTTCATGTTCTCCATTCGCCACCACAAATCTCAAATATGTTGTGTATGTGCGAGTATTTGACAAGAATGGTCACAGTTGAGATGTAGTCAGGATTATTAATGTTCAGCGTGAATACCAGTTATATAAACTGATACGACATTCGATTAACGTAAATAAACATTTGATTAACGTAAATAAGTAGATACAGTAACTGTTCAAGATGAAGATCAATTTACGATTATCACGATAAAGAAATTGAGTATCTCGTGATGAGAAAATTGTGTGCTAGGTTTTCAAGATCTCGTCAATAAACGTAAGGGACGATTCGCCGTCCACGAAAGACACTTTTTTTCTTAAAGAACATATCCCTGTTAATCACTCATTTCATGAATAGTATTGGAGTAAGTGCGTTAAATGACCTGTTTACACCAGTTCCATGATTTATTTACTCTTATTGTTTCTGTAAATATAAATAAATGTTAAGTTCCTCGTTTACGAGTTACATGCATGAATGAGGAGCGTTAGTCATTGCATGCAAGGACACGTACAAATTCTAATTAGTTGTTGTGTTGCCTCTAAACCTATGCCTTTTCTTAGCAAATATTTTCGGTTGCCTGTTGCATTTCGTATCCGGCATGGACTAGGTTTATTTGAGGGAGCTGACTTTGTGGAAGCTGACCTGATTGCCTGTATAATGAGGCGAGTGATAATGGAAGGGATGCTCATCTGTTTGCCAAAAGTTAAAAAGAGTCAGCTAATTCCAGCTGAGGTTGCCTATCAAATGATTTGGAGGGAGAAAAATCAGTTTTCAGTCTTTTATATAATTACTGATAGGATTTAAAAATTTGAAATGCTATTTATTAAGAGGTATAATCTTACTTGAGAAGTGTATCTCAATAAGTCGAGTATTGAAATCAGAAAGTGTGTTTATGTATTGCCAGTGTTACTGCCGCAGCGCAATTAAACCATATCGCCCGGCCCAGTCAAAAGCATGAATAACCACTGGCTGTTTAGGTTTTTATATTGGTAACGCCACGTAGCGCTCTGTATGAAAATCACTAGCTGTGCTGTGTGCAATCTGTGGCTGGTTTGCATTGTTGGAATTTGCTATTGTAGTGTTGGGCAGTTGGCTGTTAACAGCTCGTAGCGTTGCGCAGTTAGAGGTGAGCCGCCAGCAGTGGTGGATATGGGGGGAGAGATGGCGGAGTTCTGAGAGCGGATGATCTGGACGTGTGTCCATCAGAGACAGTAAATTTGTAAGACTGGATTTCATGAAGTGATATATATATTATGACTTTTGAACACTATTAAGGTAAATACATTGTTTGTTCTCTATCAAAATGTTTCATTGGCTAACTATGCCTATCAGTAGTTAGTGCCTTCAGTAGTAGAATCTTTTATTCAGTTGGCAGTATTGGCGCACGCTGTATTGCAGTGGTTTGAGTAATGAAGATTTTTGTGAGGTAAGTGATTCATGAAAGGTATAGGTTATTGTTAGTCAGGGCCATTCTTTTGTAGGGATTTTTGAAAGTCAGATTGCGTTGCGCTAATAATATTGTGTGTCAGTGTAAGCACAGTCATTTATAATTTTTCTAAGGGGACGTTTCACCACCTTTTGCAGCACGGACGTACATGAAGTGTCAGCGAGGCTGTGGAAGGCACCGACAGGGATGTGGGAGGGCTTCAGTCACGTAGGCAGGTGGAGCGAACAGCCTGATCGAAGTGGCCCCACAGATTATAGATTGTGTTTAAATCCGCCGATTTTGGTGGCCAGGGAGTGTGATAAAATCATCTTGGTGCTCTTCGGACCACGCACGTCCACTGGGAACTGTGTGATGCATAGCATTGTCCAGCCAGTAGATGCCATCGTGCAGAGGAAAAACAAACTGCATGTAGCGATGGACATGGTCCCCAAGAACTGATGCACAGTTGTGTTGATCCATTGTGCCCTCCAAAAAGACGAAATCATCGAAGGAATGGCACGAAAACATTCCCCAGACCATGACGCTCCGTCCTTCAAATGTTCAGATGTGTGTAAATTCCTAAGGGACGAAACTGCTTAGGTCATCAGTCCCTAGACTTACGCACTACTTAAACTAACTTAAAGTAACTTATGCTAAGAACAACAAACATACACACCCGAGGGAGGAGTCCAACCTCCAGTGCGAGAGGCCACGCAGTCCGTGAAATGACGCCTCAAACCGCGCCACTATGCGCGGCGCTCCCTCCTGGCCCCCTACCGACGATTGTTGCACGGTGTTCGCTTTCTGTCCGACAAGGCATAAAACGTGATTCATCTGAAAACACCATCTGTCACCATTCAGTAGACGTCCAGTTGCGGTATTGGCGCACAAATCCCAACCTTTGTCGACCATCAACAGCAGTCGCCATGCGCGCATGAACCAGGCGCCTTTGGCAGATTAAAACTGTGTGCCGGACCGAGACTCGAACTCAGGACCTTTGCCTTTCGCGGGCAAGGGCTCTACGAACTGGGCTACCCAGGCACGACTCACGGCCCGTCCTCACAACTTTACTTCTGCCATTACCTCGTCTCCTACCTTCTAAACTTTACAGAAGCTCTCCTGCGGATCTTGCAGAACTAGCACTTCTGAAAGAAAGGATATTGCAGAGACATGGCTTAGCCTCAGCCTGGTGGATGTTTCCAGAATGAGAAACCCATACTGGGTTCTACTACTTAAAAAATCGTCGAGCCACTCACTTATTCCGTATGCTTCGGTAAAAGCCTACAATGGGGCACCGTGGCAAATGATTTACGGGAATCTGGAAATATGGAACCTGCCTATTGCCCTTCATCCATAGTTCACAGGATATCATTTGAAATAAAAAAAAGGGCAAGCCGAGTTTCGCACTAGCGATGCTAACTAAAACCATGCTGATTCGTGGACGTAAGGTTCTCAGTATCATGGAGATTTATTGTATTCGAACTGAGAATGAGTTCATGGATTCTGCAGGGAACCGATGTTAGGAATATTGGTTTATAGTTTTGTCGGTCCGTTCTTTTGCCCTTCTTATACTCAGGGCTCATCTGTATTTTCTTCTAGTCACTTGGGCTTATCGCTGAACAAGTGATTCGTGATAAGCGAAAGCTAGGTAAGGGGCCAATGCCATAGGGTACTCTTTGTAAAACCGAATCTGGATTCCATCCGCACTTGGAAACTTATTTGTTTTGAACAGGAATGCTTATTACTATCTAATACGGGTCTGTCTGATGCTCAAAAGACGCTATGTTTATGCGATTCTCCTGCGTGAACGATTTATTAAAAGCGAAATTTAAAACTTCTACTTTCGTTCTGCTGTCTTCAACTGCCACACCATATTGGTCAACGAGTGACTGGACTCGAACTCGGGACCTTTGACTTTAGCGGGCAAGTGCTCTACCAACTGAGCTACCCAAGCACGACTCACGCCCCGTCCTCACAGCTTTGCTTCTGCCAGTACCTCGTCTCCTACCTTCCAAACTTTACAAGAAGCTCTCCTGGAGCGAACAGCCACATGTTCGCGGGAGAGCTTCTGTAAAGTTTGGAAGGTAGGAGACGAGGTACTGGCTGAAGTAAAGCTGTGAGATCGGGGTAGCTCAGTTGGTAGAACACTTGCCCGCGAAAGGCAAAGGCCCCGATTTAAAGTCTCGGTCCGGCACGCAGATTTAATCTGTCAGGAAGTTTCAGGTGCAGTCTATTCGCCCGTACACATCTCCGCAGGTGTCGGTCACCCCTGTCATCTCTGGCCCAAGGTGCACCACAACTGCCTCGGCGTCGGTTTTAGATAGCGGCATTTTGCCATCCACGATAAACATTAACCACGGTGGCGCAAGAGCAGTTTCGGAAATGCTGCCGGCCGCTGTGACCGAGCGGTTCTAGGCGCTTCAGTCCGGAACCACGAGGCTGCTACGGTCGCAAGTTCGTATCCTGCCTTTGGGATGGATGTGTGTGGTGTCCTTAGGTTGGTTAGGTTTAAGTAGTTCTATGTCTTGGGGACTGATGACCTCAGATATTAGTCCCATAGTCCTTAAACCCATTTTTTAATGATCATGCTCTTCTGGATGCCAGATATAAGGTTCCGTGTCTGCATCACGCATTCCGCCAACGCACTTAGCATACCCTTCAGTGCTAGCGCTCCTATCTGCAGTATGAGAGTGGTTATTGACATTGACGTCGCACATAGGCGGTGGTCACGGTAATGTGGCTGTATCATGTACATTGAACCAGTATTTGAGAACGAGAGCACTTAGTGACTTCCAGCAAACTTTATATATAATTTCGCCGGCCGGTGTGGCCGTGCAGTTCCAAGCGCTTCAGTTTGGAACCGCGTGACCGCTACGGTCGCAGGTTCGATTCCTGCCTCGGGCATGGATGTGTGTGATGTCCTTAGGTTAGTTAGGTTTAAGTAGTTCTAAGTTCTAGGGGACTGATGACCTCAGTAGTTAAGTCCCATAGTGCTCAGAGCCATTTGAACCATATATAATTTCAAACGTTTTCGAAACTTCTCGCGGACATCCCCACAAAATATTGACAGTAAAAATTTTATCACTTACTTCGTTCTCGCTGTTGATGCAGTAAAATGTCAGCATCAGGCATAAGTTTTTCATTTCTTACTTCTTTATTACCAATCACATTCGCAACACATATCGCAGATCAGTTCATATATCTGAAGAATTATGCCATTCAATGACACATAGTTCAGGAGTTATGATGTCTTAAACATTGAGATACGTTTTAATTATGGTAATTTCGATTCTTTAAACATCAGTTGCGGGGGGGGGGGGGGGGGGGAGGGAGAGGGTGTTTACTGGTCATATTTAGGGCATTAGTTTCGTAACAGAAAACATTTTATTCCTGTCAGATCTCATCAACAAAGATTTCCCGAGACCACCTAGTCCACAATGGTTAGTAGCCATCTACACAACTGCCCATTAAAATTGGTACACCATGAAGATGTGGTGCTACAGACGCGAAATTTAACCTACAGGAAGAAGATGCTGTGATATGCAAATGATTACCTTGTCAGGGCATTCACACAAGGTTGGCGCCGGTGGCGACACCTACAACAGGAAAGTTTTCAACCGATTTCTCATACACAAACAGCAACTGACCGTCGTTGCCTGGTGAAACGTTGTTGTGTAAGGAGAAGAAATGAGTACCATCGCGTTTCCGACTTTGATAAAGGTCGGATTGTAGCCTATCGCGATTGCGGTTTATCGTATCGTGACACTGCTGCTCGCGTTGGTCGAGATCCAATGACTGTTAGCAGAATACGGTATCGGTGGGTTCAGGAGGGTAATACGGATCGCCGTGCTGGACCCCAACGGCCTCGTAACACTAGCAGTCGAGATGACAGGCATCTTATCCGCATGGCTGTAACTGATCGTGCAGCCACGTCTCGATACCTGAGTCAACAGATGGAGATGTTTGCAAGACAACAACCATCTGCACGAACAGTTCGACGACGTTTGCAGCAGCATGGACTATCAGCTCGGAGAACATGACTGTGGTTACCCTTGACGCTGCATCACAGATAGGAGCACCTGCGATGGTGTACTCAACGACGAGCCTGGGTGCACGAATGACAAAACGCCATTTTTTCGGATGAATCCAGGTTCTGTTTACAGCATCGTGATGGTCGCATCCGTGTTTGACGACATCGCGGTGAACGCACATTGGAAGCGTGTATTCGCCATCGCCATACTGGCGTATCACCCGGCCTGATGGTATGGGATGCCATTGGTTACACATCTCGGTCACCTTTGCTCGCATTGACGGCACTTTGAACAGTGGACGTTACATTTCAGATGTGTTACGACCCGTGACTCTACCCTTCAGTCGATCCCTGCAAAACCCTACATTTCAGCAGGATAATGCAGGACTGCATGTTGCAGGTCCTGTACGGGCCTTTCTGGTTACAGGAAAGGTTCGACTGCCGCCCTGACCCGCACATTCTCCAGATCCCTCACCAACTGAAAACGTCTGGTCAATGGTGGCCGAGCAACTAACTCGTCACAATACTCCAGTCACTACTCACTGTTGAAGCTGCATGGGCACCTGTACCTGTACACGCCATCCAAGCTCTGTTTGACTCAATGCACAGGCGTATCAAGGCCGTTATTACGGCCAGAGGCGGTTGTTCTGGGTACTGATTTCTCGGGATTTATGCACCCAAATTGCGTGAAAATTTAATCACATGTCAGTTCTAGTATAATGAATACCCGCTTATCATCTGTATTTCTTCTTGGTGTGGCAATTTTAATGGCCTGTATTGTAATAAAATGTCTGTCCTAAATCTGTGATAAGTATTTTATCTCATCCATTGCATGATTAGGAGGTCAAACCACCATCATGAAGTGAACACTATTCACGTGAAATTTTCATTTTTGCTAAACTGACGTAATATTAACAATAACGAATGATAAATCCCACTATCCAATAGCACCTGCTAGTGATATTTGTTGGGCCTCGTAGGGGTTGGAGGGTAATGAAAAGGAGAGGAGGAACTAGAACTGCTGTTCAAAACGACTCTTTGCACTCCTTTAACACGTTACTGAATTTTAAATTGTTTTGCTTTATTATTTGTGTGCTGTCCTTATACTCTAAAGAAATGTGAATAGAATTTAACTTTGCAGTATAGTTACGGTTGATTCTTAACTCGTTGTTACTGAGAGCCATACTCGTTCAGGGACAGCTGTACACTCGAGAACAGCCCCATCCAGCACTCGCATTATTCTGTACAGTGAAAGGTGGTTGAAACGTTCTCCACACGCCGCCTCCACACTTCGCGGGCTTATAGTATGAAAGTTGAACTTTGCAAGAAGGTATTGACCTCTTCAGTGGCGTAGTGAAGTGCAAAATTTGCTCTGTGTTTCATAAAATTTTCGGAATTACCACATGTTATGAAGCAGGAATAATGTATAGAACAGATAATAATCTTAAAAGAAAACAATATCTAACATAAGAATACTAAAGTTAATGGTGAAAGTTATCTAAATAAATAAAAATAATAACCTGAAGTACTCTGTGCCTGATTGTAAAGCTGAGCTGTTGCAAGGTGTCCGCATTTTTCGAACAATACATGAGCTTCATAATTACAATACAGAAAGAAATCCCCAGAAAATAACTCAGCGTGATGTCTGCTCCCAGCTTCAGGCAGTGTTGGCTTCAGTCACACAGCTTGAGGCTGTTGCCAATGGGCATCACTGTGGGGTTCCGGATGGGGAGTTTGTCGGGGACGGCCAGCTCGTCCCACGCATCCTCCGATCGGACTACGACTGTGGTTGCCCTGGATACTGCCCACATTGAGGCTGATCCCTCACCTGTGGTAGAGTGGGAGGTCGTCTCAAGGTGTGGCAGGGGGCGAAAGACATTCCGGAGGGCTGAACGGAAGGCCTCTCCAGTTTGTCTGACGAACCGGTTTCAGGCTCTGTCTCAGGCTGATACTGATCTTCGTCCGGACATGGATGCTTGTCCTGTTCCAGAGGTTGCCCCTCAGTCTGCAAGATCCGGGCGGTCGCAGAGGGTGGGCTTACTGGTACTTGGGAGCTCCAACGTCAGGCGCGTAATGGGGCCCCTTAGGGATATGGCAGCAAGAGAGGGGAAGAAAACCAATGTGCACTCCGTGTGCATACCGGGGGCAGTCATTCCAGATGTGGAAAGGGTCCTTCCGGATGCCATCAAGGGTACAGGGTGCACCCATCTGCAGGTGGTCGCTCATGTCGGCACCAATGATGTGTGTCGCTATGGATCCGAGGAAATCCTCTCTGGCTTCCGGCGGCTATCTGATTTGGTGAAGACTGCCAGTGTCGCTAGCGGAATGAAAGCAGAGCTCACCATCTGCAGGATCGTCGACAGGACTGACTGAGGACCTTTGGTACAGAGCCGAGTGGAGGGCCTGAATCAGAGGCTGAGACGGTTCTGCGACCGTGTGGGCTGCAGATTCCTCGACTTGCGCCATAGGGTGGTGGGGTTTCGCGTTCCGCTGGATAGGTCAGGAGTCCACTACACGCAATAAGCGGCTACACGGGTAGCAGGGGTTGTGTGGCGTGGGCTGGGCGGTTTTTTAGGTTAGATGGCCTTGGGCAAGTACAGAAAGGGCAACAACCTCAACGGGTGCAGGGCAAAGTCAGGACATGCGGGGACCAAGCAGCAATCGGTATTGTAATTGTAAACTGTCGAAGCTGCGTTGGTAAAGTACCGGAACTTCAAGCGCTGATAGAAAGCACCGAAGCCGAAATCGTTATAGGTACAGAAAACTGGTTGATGCCAGAGATAAAGTATGCCGAAATTTTTACAAAGGTACAGACGGTGTTTAGAAAGGATAGATTGCATGCAACAGGTGGTGGAGTGTTCGTCGCTGTTAGTAGTAGTTTATCCTGTAGTGAAATAGAAGTGGATAGTTCCTGTGAATTATTATGGGTGGAGGTTACGCTCAACAACCGAACTAGGTTAATAATTGGCTCCTTTTACGGACCTCCCGACTCAGCAGCATTAGTGGCAGAACCACTGAGAGAAAATTTGGAATACATTTCACATAAATTTTCTCAGCATGTTATAGTCTTAGGTGGAGATTTCAATTTACCAGATATAGACTGGGACATTCAGATGTTTAGGACGGGTGGTAAGGACAGAGCATCGAGTGACATTACACTGAGTGCACTATCCGAAAATTACCTCGAGCAATTAAACAGAGAACCGACTCGTGGAGATAACATCTTAGACCTACTGATCGACTCTGTATGTACAGAACAGGGAATCAGTGATCATAAGGCCGTTGCAGCATCCCTGAATATGGAAGTTAGTAGGAATATAAAAAAAGGGAGGAAGGTTTATCTGTTTAGCAAGAGTAATAGAAGGCAGATTTCAGACTACCTAACAGATCAAAACGAAAATTTCTGTTCCGACACTGACAATGTTGAGTGTTTATGGAAAAAGTTCAAGGCAATCGTAAAATGCGTTTCAGACAGGTACGTGCCGAGTAAAACTGTGAGGGACGGGAAAAACCCACCGTGGTACAACAACAAAGTTAGGAAACTACTGCGAAAGCAAAGAGAGCTTCACTATAAGTTTAAACGCAGCCAAAACCTCTCAGACAAACAGAAGCTAAACGACGTCAAAGTTTGCGTAAGGAGGGCTATGCGTGAAGCGTTCAGTGAATTCGAAAGTAAAATTCTATGTACCGACTTGACAGAAAATCCTAGGAAGTTCTGGTCTTACGTTAAATCAGTAAGTGGCTCGAAACAGCATATCCAGACACTCCGGAATGATGATGGCATTGAAACAGAGGATGACACGCGTAAAGCTGAAATACTAAACACCTTTTTCCAAAGCTGTTTCACAAAGGAAGACCGCACTGCAGTTGCTTCTCTAAATCCTCGCACAAACGAAAAAATGGCTGACATCGAAATAGGTGTCCAAGAAATAGAAAAGCAACTGGAATCACTCAACAGAGGAAAGTCCACTGGACCTGACGGAATACCAATTCGATTCTACACAGAGTACGCGAAAGAACTTGCCCCTCTTCTAACAGCCGTGTACCGCAAGTCTCTAGAGGAACGGAAGGTTCCAAATGATTGGAAAAGAGCACAGGTAGTCCCAGTCTTCAAGAAGGGTCGTCGAGCAGATGCGCAAAACTATAGACCTATATCTCTGACGTCGATCTGTTGTAGAAATTTAGAATATGTTTTATGCTCGAGTATCATGTCGTTTTCTGAAACCCAGAATCTACTATGTAGGAATCAACATGGATTCCGGAAACAGCGATCGTGTGAGACCCAACTCGCTTTATTTGTTCATGAGACCCAGAAAATATTAGATACAGGCTCCCAAGTAGATGCTATTTTTCTTGACTTCCGGAAGGCGTTCGGTACAGTTCCGCACTGTCGCCTGATAAACAAAGTAAGAGCCTACGGAATATCAGACCAGCTGTGTGGCTGGATTGAAGAGTTTTTAGCAAACAGAACACAGCATGTTGTTATCAATGGAGAGACGCCTACAGACGTTAAAGTAACCTCTGGCGTGCCACAGGGGAGTGTTATGGGACCATTGCTTTTCACAATATATATAAATGACCTAGTAGATAGTGTCGGAAGTCCCATGCGGCTTTTCGCGAATGATGCTGTAGTATACAGAGAAGTTGCAGCATTAGAAAATTGTAGCGAAATGCAGGAAGATCTGCAGCGGATAGGCACTTGGTGCAGGGAGTGGCAACTGACCCTTAACATAGACAAATGTAATGTATTGCGAATACATAGAAAGAAGGATCCTTTATTGTATGATTATATGATAGCAGAACAAACACTGGTAGCAGTTACTTCTGTAAAATATCTGGGAGTATGCGTGCTGAACGATTTGAAGTGGAACGATCATATAAAATTAATTGTTGATAAGGCGGGTACCAGGTTGAGATTCATTGGGAGAGTCCTTAGGAAATGTAGTCCATCAACAAAGGAGGTGGCTTACAAAACACACGTTCGACCTATACTTGAGTATTGTTCATCAGTGCGGGGTCCGTACCAGATCGCGTTGACGGAGGAGATAGAGAAGATCCAAAGAAGAGCGGCGCGTTTCGTCACAGGGTTATTTGGTAAGCGTGATAGCGTTACGGAGATGTTTAACAAACTCAAGTGGCAGACTCTGCAAGAGAGGCGCTCTGCATCGCGGTGTAGTTTGCTCGCCAGGTTTCGAGAGGGTGCGTTTCTGGATGAGGTATCGAATATATTGCTTCCCCCTGCTTATACCTCCCGAGGAGATCACGAATGTAAAATTAGAGAGATTAGAGCGCGCACGGAGGCTTTCAGACAGTCGTTCTTCCCGCGAACCATACGCGACTCGAACAGGAAAGGGAGGTAATGAGAGTGGCACGTAAAGTGCCCTCCGCCACACACCGTTGGGTGGCTTGCGGAGTATAAATGTAGATGTAGATGTCCCAAAGAACAAACACAGCGCATTCATACAAATATTTTTCTATAATTCCATAACTTCCTACGAGTATTTTCCGGTAGAGGGCGTATCCGCTAATTTGTTGTTGCACCGGTAGCGAGCATACTTCGCTATTCAGTTGTAATAGCTGTTTCACATTCACATTTATTTGTATATCCCTTCTCAGTACAGCACTTGTTTACTGATGGAGCAATGTACCCGGAGTAAGTACACTTCTATAATTGGTGCTTTATACGTGACGATCCACACTGCTGTGTATTAGGGTCTGCATAAGACCAGGTCATTTGGCAGATTACCCGGACAGGCGTGAAGTCTCACAGTACAAACACTGCAAGTTCAGAAAACTGTCCTGCAATATGTGGAGCAAGATCCTCCTTCCATCAGCTATCGTGCAACTGCGGGATACATGAGGATGAAGAAGACAAATATAAGGAGCAATTGTTACTTCCATTACACTTACAGCTTATGCATAACCTGGTACCCAATCAGTATCCAGTCAGAGCCCAGTTTTCGTATTGGAACCTGTAACAGTGTTAAATTCATCCTAAATTTCCATCTCTGTGCTGTTTACACATGAAGAAACGTTCGGACGTGACGGACTGAAGGGGATAATTTGCACATTTGAGGTGAGATTAAACCACATGCCAGATTTACTCGCACTCCATCAAGTGCGGTTCTGCGTGCATGTGTGGGCAGATGTGTTTGTGACTGTTTGATTTAGCCATATCTGGGCCATTAAATGGCAGGCATTATTACAAGTTCCTCGTCACTGGAGCATTGCCAGAACAGCGCCGGCACGTTTCAGTAACCTTGTGTGTCAGTTCTTGAACCAACAGTTTACGGAAAGTGGATTGTCTGAGGTGCTCCTGTACCATGGCGTACTTTATCCCCTGAGTTTACACCTCTGGACATTCTGTTTACAAAACCCCTGTTGAATCAGAAGCGGCTCTGATCGCAGAGACAGTTGCAGCAGCAGAAGAAATTAAGAACTCTCCTGCAGTCTTTCACCGTTTTAGAACATAACCTATCAGTGTAACATTCGTTTACAAGTCAATGGAGGCAGTTTTGAACCTCTATTGTAATTGGAGTATGTTGTGTTAATGTTTTTGTCTCTTGATAATAAAGATTTGAAATTCTTTGCGTCACTTTATGCCTGCTGCAAGTCTAAGTAAGATTTGAGATATCTGAGAAAGGGTGCCTCGTAGGATAGCACTACCACAGTTGTGCTGTGCTAGAGTGCGACTCGAACTGCTCAAGCTGTTTCCTCCATTGCTTGAAAAATCTTGTGTTCTGCTCGATCAGCCTACGATCTAGGGAGTTTTATTGATACTACCGCCACAACTTCTCTTAGTTTTATACTGTGCTAACGATTCTATGTTCTGCTCGATCAGCCTACGATCTAGGGAGTTTTGTTGATACTACCGCCACAACTTCTCTTAGTTTTATAGTGTACTAACGATTCTAATAATAAAAACAACTGTTAAGCATGGACTGAAACATATTCTAGGGTGTAGGTTATATGTAATAGTTGCAAATGGTAAGTAAACAAAAGACTGCAATCACGCTTATACCCAATTCTCAAGCTCCAAGAAGTGTCATGTCGCTGTAATTTATTATCGCTATAGCAATTATAGTCAGTTAACACTGAGGTGACAAAAGTCGTGGTGTACCTCCTAATATCGTGTCGGACCACCTTTCGCCGGCGTATTGACTCATCAAGTCGTTAGAAGTTTGGTGCAGAAATATTGAGCCATGCTACCTTCGAAACCGTCCGTAATTGAGCAAATGTTGCACGAAATGACCTCTCGATTATGTCCCACAAATGGTCTGTGGGACTGATATAAGGGGATTTGCCGGCCGGAGTGGCCGTGCGGCTCTAGACGCTGCAGTCCGGAGCCGAGCGACCGCTACGGTCGCAGGTTCGAATCCTGCCTCGGGCATGGATGTGTGTGATGTCCTTAGGTTAGTTAGGTTTAATTAGTTCTAAGTTCTAGGTGACTGATGACCTCAGAAGTTAAGTCGCATAGTGCTCAGAGCCATTTTGAACCATCAGGGGATCTGGGTGGCCAAATCATTCGCTAGAAATGCCCAGAAAGCTATTCAATCCAATCGCGAACAACTGTGGTCCGGTGACACGTCGCATTGTCATCCGTAAAAATTTTTTCGTTGTTTGGAAACATGGTTCAAAAATGGCTCTGAGCACTATGGGACTCAACATCTTAGGTCATCAGTCCCCTAGACTTAGAACTACTTAAACCTAAGGACATCACCCACATCCATGCCCGAGGCAGGATTCGAACTTGCGACTGTAGCAGCAGCGCGGTTCCGGACTGCAGCGCCTAGAACCGCTTAGCCACCGCGGCCGGCGTTTGGAAACATGAAGCCCATAAATGACTGCAAATGAAGTAGTCGAACATAACGATCTCCAGTCAATGATGGGTCTACTTGGACCAGAGGACCCAGTCCATTCCATGTAAGCTGAGCCCACACCATTACCCAGCCACCACCAGCTTGGACAAAGGCTTGTTGACAAATTGGGTCCATGGCTTCGTGGGATATGCGCCACACTCGATACCTACCGTCAGCTCTTACTGACCGAATTCGGGACTCATGTGATGAGGCCACAGTTTTCCACAATTGTCTATAGTCCAACCGATATGGCCACGAGCCCAGGGGAGACGCTGCAGGCGATGTCGCGCCGTTGGCGAGGACGTTTGCGTTGGTCGTTTGCTGCCATAGAACGTTTAACGCCAAATTTCGCCGGACTCTATTAACGGTACGTTCGTTGTACGACACACACAGATTTCTGCGGTTACTTCACGCAGTGTAGCCTGTCGGTCAGCACTCACCCTAGGCAAACAGCCTCTGCTCTCGGTCGTTAGGTGAAGGTCGTCGGCTACTTCTTTGTCTGTGTTGAGAGGTAATGCCTGACATATAGTATTCTCAGCACACTTTCGACACTGTGGATCACGGAATATTGAATTCTCTAACAATTTCCGAAATGGAATGTCCCACACGTCTAGCTCTAACTACCATCCCCTGTTCAGAGTTCGTTAGTCCCCGTCTGCTGCTATAATCGCGTCTGAGGACTTGAATCACCTGTGTACAAATGACAGCTCCGCCAACGCACTGCTCATTTATACCTTGTGTACGCGATACTACTGCCATCTGTATGTGTGCTTGTCTCTATTCCATGACTTTATTCACCTCAGTTATGAAACGTCCCCTTTGAACAATTATACAAGACTGTGCTTAAACTGACATAAAATATTTCTAGCGCAACGCAATCTGACTATCAAAGATTCCTGCAAAAGAATGGCCCTGACTAACATTAAACTATACCTTTCACAAATCACTTACCTCACAAAAATCTTCGCTGCTCAAGCTATTGCAATACAGCGAGCGCCACTACTGCCAGCTAAATAAAAGATTCAAACTATGGAAGGCACTAACTACTGATAGGGATAGTTAGCAAATGAAAGATATTAATAGAGAACAAACAATGTATTTACCTTGATATCATCATATATAAATATAGCAGTTCATGACAAATTACAAATCTCCGCCATCTCTCTCCCCACATCCACCACTGCTGGCGGCTCACCTCCAACTGCGCAACGCTACGCGCTGTTCACAGCCAGCTGCCTAACACTACAATGGCGAGTATTACAACAATGCAAAGCAGCCACAGACTGCACACAGCACAGCCAGTGATTTTCATACAGAGGTGGCGTTACCAATAAAAAAACCTAAACAGCCTACTTACATAGAGAAAACATAAACAGCCTACTTACATAGAGAAAACATAAACAGCCTACTTACATAGAGAAAACATAAACAGCCTACTTACACAGTGTATAACGATGTACAGGGTGAAAGGTTGGTTGGGTGTTTGGGGGAAGAGACCAAACTACGAGGTTATCGGTCTCATAGGATTAGGGAAGGATGGGGAAGGAAGTCGGCCGCGCCCTTTCAAAGAAACCATCCCGGCATTTGCCTGGAGCGATTTAGGGAAATCATGGAAAACCTAAATCAGGATGGCCGGACGCGGGATTGAACCGTCGTCCTTCCGAATGCGAGTCCAGTGTGCTGACCATTGCACCACCTCGCTCGGTCCTGTACAGGGTGTTGAGAACGTTTGCTACACAGTCATAACATATGTTGGAAATTACGTTTATGGGCGGCTCTACAAGTTTGAATGCACTTAATTTTGTTTGGGAACACTTCCTGCAGATCGAATTGCGATAGCCATGCTTCTCACGATGCAGCTATTTCTGTTTTTCAAGCGTGCGTCGGCGATTGCGACACACTACGGATTTTGCTACTCCCGAAAGGAAAACGTTTGGTAGAATTACGCCCGCTGAGCGAGGGGCCTACAGGTTTTTCAGATGACACGTTCCCCAAAAAACTCCCACGGTGTAACTAGCTGTGTGCGCAGCTGAAGCCGTGAGTAGTTGATTTCGCTGTCCTTTAGCTCGTGAATGAAATTGTGGCTCATTAAACAATACTGTTTACTGTTCAAGGTATTTTCAAAAAAATAAAGTTCCAGTAATGCGCCCCCTGCATATTACTGCTCACATTCCAAATGGCGTTTCAAGCGCAGCACGAGGATTCTCCATCGACCACAGTGGTATGTTTGGTGTGTTAAAGTGACCACAGATATAGAACTAGACCTCGTCTGCATGTGATGGAAGGTGACCTCAAAAATATCAATCGTATTCCTCTACTAAAAGATGTAAACCATTTGCAGTAACGAATTTGCTCATCTTGTTCAACATCTGCCCGCTCTTGCACTGCTGTCACTTTATATGGGGCCAATTTCGATGTCTGCCTCATCATTTTACACGCGGTTGTTAGTTCGATATATGCTTCTTGTGCCGCCTTGAGCAATGGTTCTGGGAAGTTCTACTGCGTAGTCAGAAATATAAAACAACCAGTGCTCGTTTCATTTAGGTGGCCTTTCAGGCTGTTCGGCATCCTGTCTCAAATTTTCTCAGTACGTCGACGAATCACATTACGATGAGATACAGCTGTTGCCTAATATTTACCAGTAAATATCTCCAGCACTAAATCTATGTATTTGTTGCCTTGTCTAAAAACATGTTTAGCAAGAAAAACACTTTCGTTAGTTGAAAGCTCCGTAATTTAAGAACAAATTGAAGATATAATCAGTACACTACGTATCCAACAGCTTTCATCAACTGAACCAGGAAGTTAAATGTTACTCAACAGTAGAACGAATTAAAAAGCAATAACATATCTATGAAAAAACAGTTCTGCCAACTTTGTTTCGAACATCCAAAGCAATTTACTTCTCTAGTACGTAGTCCACTGCACAGCGACTTTCCGAATGCACTGTATTTCGGGTGTTAGGCATATCATTCGTAATTAATTTTCTTTTTTGCTTCTTCTAAATGTTTCCATCATCCTTACAAATTGGTTATACTAATATGTGAACTTGGCAACCCACTCCGTAAATCATTACTGTCACTCACAAACAAATAAAATGTTATACTGGGTCTAGACAAGTCATATTTTTTGGAGGGCAACATTTTCGCTTTTGCCTGTTACCTTTACTTAAAAATGAGCATAAATGTTTAAATATCAATATACAGGGTGTCGCAGGGGCAATGGTCAATATTCAGGGATATGACAGGAACGATAATTCGAAGTAAAAAGGTCTAGTAATCATGAGCTCTAAAATAGACAGTTTAAGGACTGTGATCACTTGTTCATCTTCGCTATTGTGAAACATCTTTTCTACTGAAAAAAGTGCCTTTACCTCTTAAGGTATGAATTTTAGAAGCCATGTTTACTAGGCAGTTTTGCTCCATGCTACCTCCTCCAAAATATGGGAAGCAAAGAGCTTACATTAGACGAGATTAGTTTCGCAGTATCTAAGATGAAGTGCTCATAGTTCTCAAGGCATATTAGAGCTCATGTTTGCTGGACTCCTTGGCTTCAGATGATGGTTTGTTACATCCCAGAGTACTGATCACGCCTCTTGAGACACCATTTTATCGGTACCCGTACTTACTGCAAATCTGTTCAGATAAGAACAGGAGTTTGTGCAGTGGTAGGACTCAATGCTATTTCTCCTGCATTTCAGTGAATTGTCAAATTATAAGTTGCGACATCACTTGTTGTGGCTCGTCCGCAGTTTCTCGCATCTACCTTGCACCCTCGCTGCGTGCGACAAATGTCATGTGATTGTTCGAGTAGCCTCGATAATGTACCGTGAAATCTCGTGCCCGTTCGAACGCGAGTATTGTTTGCCCAGCCGTAGACATGTGTTTCGAATGAGTATGGACGTGTAGTTAATTGAGCTATGCACGTTGTAACAGGGTTCATAATGAGAGTAGCATTCTTAAGGTTCGTTGATGAAACGATGCATGGAGTTTCATCAATGAGCCGCTGCAGTAAGTGTGCTGTGTGTCATCGTTCGACTCAGGACTCACTCGTGTTGCGGAACGCAACATACAGTAGTAGTAGTAGTATGGTATTCTGCCTTACGGCAGGTCTTGTCATGGGTTAAGCCTCTTCCACTTTTGTCTGTCCAGAGCCAGTCTGTTCATTTCTGAATATTTGTCTCCTTTGATACTTGCTTTTTTCTCTTCCCCTCCGCCATTCCTTCTATTCCTTCCTTCAATTAACAGTCCCTCCTCAAACAATGTCCAACCCAGTTCCGTTTTCTCTTTCTGATGATTTTCGGCATATTTCTTTCTTGTCCACCTCATCTTAATACTTCTTCATTCCTTGCTCGGTCTTCCCATTTTTTCCATTCTTCTCCATATCCACATCTCTAGTGCCTCCAATCTCCTTTCATCTTCCTTCCTCAATGTGTAGATCTCCGCACCATATAGTGCAACTTTCTGTTTCCTCTTGAATCCTTCTTTTGCCATTGCAATTCTTTTCCTAACTTCTGTTGAGCAATACATATCATCCATTATTACAATTCCCAAAATTAGAAGAATATGGAATGAAGATTAACAATAAGAAAACGAAAAGCATGGAAATTGGAGGAAAGGGGAGAATATGCCGTATGAAAATAGGGGGAGAGGAAATAGAGCAAGTGAATAACTTCAATTACTTGAGAAGCAACATATAAACAGACGATAAACAGGTAATATTTCGGCAAATCAGATCAAATCAGCAGGTGGTCAAAACAACCATTTTGCCATTGCGTAATTGTTTAACATTCGATTAAATATTATGTTTTATCGTCAGGTGTATTTCAGTGATATAGTGATAGTAACAATGATAACTATTGAACTGGTGTTAACATCTTTGTTGAACTTCCTTTGTAATTTTTACATCTTTCATTCCCTATCTATTAGTACAAGCAAGACTAAGGCAGATCTTGGTCCTTTTCAGCTAAATTTCTTAGTACTCCATGTGTCCATAATAAATGTTATAGATTAAAGGCATTTCGGCGGTAACTTCGCGCGTGCCTATTCGTCAGTTATACCATAATCTCCAACATTGATTATTAAATTCATCTCTGATATACAGCCCTTTCAACTACTTTAATAAATTTACTTTAGATTACACAGTGTGCATATGAATGGTGTGAAATAACCTTCAAAATATAGTATTTGATTACTTTTAAGCAACTGCGAGAATAATCATTTCCTTTATTATCTAAATATAAATTTTGTCCAAATTAATATTAACATATTTCAAGGAATTTATCTTTATTAAATTTGTTTTGTGCGCGATGGTACAGATTCTCAGTTTTCATGAAGCAGGACTGCGAGCCAATTGATTCAAATATATCCGGATCGAGTACTTCCTCATCTCTTGTTGACCATGCTGCTGCGACTGGTGTTTGAATATATCCGCCTCGCTCGCTGTCTTTGACAAGATAACGTATCACCTTCCATGATCTTATGCGAATATACACTTATCTATTACTGTTGCCCTTAGATGACATAATGACTCGAATCGAACATCGCTTCTCAAAATTACAAATAAATTTGGAGCAGTGTATGTAAGAATGTTCATTCGGAACAAATATTTTCTTACTCACAAATAACTATTTTCATTTCACATTTGATCGGAACGCGTTACACAATTGCCGGAGCTGGAACACAGAGAGAGTAAATAATTTATATTCACTAGGCTCTTACTAAATTATTGTAGGATAAATTAAATCTTATTCACTGTTATTAAAAGTTATCTCTGTTTATAGCTCATGGAAGACAATGTTGTACCGTCTCTTCGTCCTTGTCTCCTCCAGCTGTCCTCCTCCCATGACTGCTCTTCCTAAGCATAGAGTTCCACATTGGACATTATATACAGTATGGTAAGTTCGTCTGAATCGAGTAAAAACTTATTTAAATATAAACAGAAGACATAGTTTCACGTGAAAAGATTTTCGTTGTAGAGAAGAACTCTGTCATTTTGGCTACAAATTCTAATATGTAACATTACATAAATGGTATTCACACTCCCTCAAAATTAATCTGATCGATGAGCTGCGTGACCGTATTCACCTTCCCCAAGTAAGGCGAACCAGTTTATAAGTCCAGCGAATAGGGTCAGTACAAAAAATGTATATATCACACTAAAATAACATATTTTCAAAAATAAACACATTTCTCATGAGGCTGTTCCCTGCTGTTGCCTTGATACTCAATGCGGTCACCAAGTTTCGCTGATAAGGGATCGCAGTATTAAACCTTGAAGAGTTCACAGGATGTGTCATTATCTTCATACTCTTTTGGAGCATTTTGATCAATCCGACACCGTTAATTCATCTGGTACATGTAATCCTCCTTGCCCCGTCGTTTCTTCGAACTGTCTAACTGAGAGCTTTATCTTCTTTTTCTCCCGATCTTTTTTTGTTTTTATTTATATTTTTGGGGGATGTAAGATGTAGTGATTTCTGTTTCCCGACATTTACCCACAAGATAAGCTTTAATTTAATTTTTATAACATTTTCGGCCCAAAAGTAGTTTTTCTTTTTTATTTTCCCATCTGCAACAGAGACAAAAAAACAAAATAATTACATCAATAAAGTAATATAAAACATATCGAACCGTTTCAATTGCGTTGTACCGACCGGATTCGGTGGAACCATAAGATATTTTTTTTATTCTTAAGTCGGTTGTACAGTGCAAGTATATCAATCCGCCTTTCACACCATAAGCTCTTTTCCAGAATATAAAATTGTGGGACAATTTTACAAAACAAGAATATTTTCAGAAAAACAAACAAAATAATCTTCCAGAAGCTTTGTCCCAGCAATGAACACCGCTTGCAATGTCTTCAACATTCCAGCGTACACTTTGAGTTCCAACTGTTACCACCATATGGCAACGCTTCATTATCATTTAGTACGTGAGGATCATGAAGAAATTTCTGGGGTTGACTCGATTCACTGTCCATCCGATTCTGCGAACCTTACCCTATTTCGTGCAGAAGTTTACACATGCAGAAGTATTTACAAAATTTAGCGTTATTCGTGTTTGCATTTGCTCGGGAATGAAATAAACCGTTATGGTCTTCAGGCTAAAGACTGGTTTGATGCAGCTCTCCATGCTTCTTTATCCTGCACAAGTCTCTTCATCCTCGAGTAATTACTGCATCCTACATCCTTCTGAATCTCATCTCTTGATCTCCCTCTCAGAGTTTTATTCTCCAAGCTTCCCTCCAATATTGAACTAGTGATCCTTTGATGCCTTCTTCTAGTCAAGTAGTGCGACAAATTCCTCTTCTCCCCAATTCTAGTCAGTACTTCCCCGTTCTTGTATGATCTACCCATCAAATTTTCAGCAATCTTCTCTAGCAGCGCATTTCAAAAGCTTCTATTCTTTTCTCGTCTAAACCGTTTATCGTCCATGTTTCACTTGCATACATGGCTATACTCCATATAAATACCTTCAGAAAAGACTTCCTGACAAATCTATACTCGGTGTTAACAAATTTTTCTTCAGAAAGGCTTTCCTTGCCATTGCCAGTCTACATTTTATATCCTCTCTACTTCGACCATCATCAGTTATTTTGCTCCCCAAATAGCGGAACTCATCTACTATTTTAAGTTTGTCAAGCGCTAGTCTAATTCCCTCAGGAACCCCCCCCCCCCCCAATTAATTCGACTACATTCCATTGTCATTATTTTGCTTTTGTTGGTGTTAATCTTATATCCTCCTTTCAAGACACTGTTCATTTCATTCAACTGCTCTTTATAGTCCTTTGCTTTCTCTGACAGATTTACAATGTCGTCGGCAAACCTCAAGGTTTCTATTTCTCCCTGAATTTTGATTCCTAATCCACATTTTTGTTTTGTTTCCTTTACTGCTTGCTCAGTATACAGATTGAATAACATCGGGGATAGGCTACAACCCTGTCTCAATCCCTTCCCAACCACTACTTCCCTTTCGTGCTCATCGGTTCTCATAATTGCCATCTGGTTTCTGTACAAATTATAAATAGTGTTTCGCTCCTTGCATTTTACCCGTGACACCTTCATAATTTGAAAGAGAGTATTCCAGTCAACACTGTCGAACCCTTTCTTCATATCTACAAAAGCTATTACTGTGGGTTTTTCTTTCCTTAACGTCTCTTCTAAGATAAGTCGTGGGTTCAGTATAGCCTTTCGTGTTCCTACATTTCTACGGAATCCAAACTGGTCTTCCCCGAGTTCGGCTTATTCCTCTTTTTCCATTCGTCTGTATAGATTTCTTGTTAGTATTTTGCAACCGGGGCTTATTAAACTGATAGTTCGGGAATTCTAAACCTGTCAGCATCTGCTTTGTTCAGAATTGGAATTATTATGTTCTTCATGAAGTCTGAGGGCATTTCACCTGTCTCATATATCTTGCTCAGCAGATGGAAGAATTTGGTCAAGGCTGGCTCTCCCAAGGCTATGAGGAGCTCTAAAGGAATATTGTCTATTCCTGGGGCCTTGCTCTTTCAGTGCTCTGTCAAATTTTTCACGCAGTATTGTACCTCCAATCTCGTCTTCATCTATGTCCTCTCTCATTTCTGTAACATAGCCCTCAAGTACATCACCCTTGTTTAGACACTCTATATAATCCTTCCACCTTTCTGCTTTCCCTTCTTTGTTTAGGACTGGTTTTCCCTCTGAGCTCTTTACATTCATACAGGTGGTTATCTTTTCTCCAAAGGTCTCTTTAATTTTCCTGTAGGAAGCATCTGTCTTACCCCTAGCGATATATGCTTCTACATCTTCCTGCTCCGAAGGAATCCCATGACGCTACAAGAGCTGATTCAAGGGACTACATCAGCGAGAAAACTGACAGAACAGGTAGGGAGGAATTGCGTCAATCAGTTGATCCAGGAAAGCTTTTGCAGTCTCGAGTGGAAAAATTGACCAGTTGTACTGTATGTCACCAACACTGCTTTACATGGACTCGTGGCTAGACTGAGGAACTTTTATGGAGCTTTAGTACTTTCAACTTGTACGTTAATAATTCACAAGGGTATAGTATTTAACAGCGCATGGGGATCTATAACGGCAATTTTTCGAGTTTTGTATAGAACTGCGCGACACGCTTCAGTAAATATTAGGCGGACCTGGAAGTAATGTCGTAACTGCGCATGTGGATATTCGTTTGTCATTTATCAGCTCATCGTGACTTCAGAGTTGTGCTGAAGACATTTTATGGTTACAGTGACTTGTTTGCTCGTAAATCATGCCAATTGATGGTGAAATTACCAGCCAAATACCAGAGGAGCTACATATCTGGCATCAGTAGCTTTTTGAAATTCGCAATGGTAGTAACGGAACAATGCTACTAAAAAGCTTTGCGATGTTTATCGAGTTGCATTAGATAGGCATAAATGCCAAAGATTGTTTTCTAAAATTCAGATCCGGTAATTTTGATCTTTCGTAGTCGTATCAGTCAGGAAGACCAAGAAGTTTAAACAGTGATTTGAGCGTTTGCAGCTATCTGGTAAACACAAATAAAGCTAAACAATAAAGAAGCGTTTTTTGACCGCTTGATCATTAGAGATGACAAATGGGCCCTCTGTTATAATTCAGAGTGCAAAAGGCAGCCGCTCTCTCCGAATGAATTGCTACGAAGTACGACTGGGCCAGGTTTACACCCTTAAAAGGCGCTTTTGTGTATTTGGTGGAGTATTCACGGGGTCGTTCATTTTCAGGTGGCGAAAGCAAGACAAACTGTGAATGTGAACAAATGGATCGAGTAATTCGGTCTTTAATTGAAAATTGCCCAGGGACTGTCAACAGAGAAGGCATTATTCTGCAACACGATAATGCGAGACCGCAGTGCGCGAAACCAACCCTCCACAAAATTAATGAGTTGTGATGGGAGGTATTGTCGCACCCAGCATAACACTCACCCCTCACTACCGCCACTGCGCAATTGGATTTCCATTTATTCCAATCGCCACAACATTTTCTCAGTGGCAAAATGTTTGAAAAGTACATGATATCCACAATGCTAACTCCAGATTTTGGTCGAAAACCAACTCTAATCGATCCAGCATTGAAAATATGCACTCTAGATGTTAACAGTTTATCTCTCTGAATTCAATGTAAAATTTGGCCAGTTGCGAGTAGGACACGCTAACTGAGGGCGTTGTACAAACTTAATTACCTGTATGGACACTTCGTACAGTCTGGGAATCGCGAATCTCAACAATTTTTGCCAGTTATCGACGTTGTCAGTGGCAAGACATCAGTCCCCAAGATTCCAAGATTTTGGAGAATGTTGTAATTTCAGTAATACAAATGTGGCATAAAATAATGCAGGAAGCAGGCGACCATTCTTATAATAATCAGTTCTGCATTTAAGCCGACTGGGTCGCAATGGTAAAAGTAAAAAATCAGCAAAGGAATGACTTTATTGCTCATTGACGCGTTTCGGAATTTATCCATCAACAGATGGGGTATGTCCGGGATAGATGGACCACAGGTACAGACGGACCAGACTCATATTTGGCTGGCCTGCCACAGCAGCGCTGCAGTCGGAGTCAGTGGTTGTTTTTCTTGAGCAGAAGAACCCACGTTTAGTTTTACTCGCGAGTTTCATGTATATTTTAGAAGAAAATTTCGTTTATTTCTTTCGGTGAGTTGAAAAATATTTTATGCTAGATTTCTTTGTTATGTGGTTAAGTCATTTTAAAAGATTTCGACGTGAGGTCAGTGCTATAACTTTCTTGGGTACACTGTTAACCTAAAATGGTGTATCGGTAGCGTTGTTTGTATCAAAGGGGTGATGCCCAACAATTGGAACAGCTAAACTAGTGAAAATCAAGATAATTGGCCCAGTTAAAAAAGCTTGGGATAATCAGACCTTATCTCCTACTATGGCTTCACTTTCTATATAAATGAAATAATACTTAAGCAAAATTTAGTTTAAATATAAATGTGCATCATGGTAAGTTGGAGTTTTTGTCTGTTACGGAAAAATGCCTACTTTTTGTAAAAGAAAATCCACGTTTGGGAGAGGAGAGTGGTCTGAAGACAGTTTGAAAAGTGCTGTCAAAGCTGTTGAGAATAACGAAATGGAATTTAATGCCGTAGCAAAGGCGTTCGCCATACCGAAAACCCCTTTTGAAAAGGCGTCTCACATCACCTAGTTCTAATAAAGGTTTCACAGAGAAAACTCTTTGCTAAGATCTGAAAACGAGAAAAAAAGTCGTCGGACACTTTAAAAAAATTACAATCAGGAGGATTTCCGACAACTGCATATACAGTTCGTTCCATGGCTTACTATTTGGCAGAAAGCCTGCATTCAAAACATAATTTTAATCATGAAACCAAACAAGCAGGCTACGATTGGCATTCTTCTTTCCTTGTACGCAATCTTGAACGTTCCATCTGGCAGTCTGAAGAGGTATCTGTTGTAAGAGCGGACGGCCTGAATAAAATAGCTGGCAAAGAGTACTTTTATCTCTTAAAAATGTTTCGGAGAAAAAATTACCTTTTATGTAAACATGGAAACATTTCAACGTGGATGATACAGATTTGCAACTGAACGAGAACTGGAAAAGTAGTTGCCTTAAAAGGTCCTAAGAACGTGACTTCTGTTGCTCCGGGAGAAAAGGGTGAAACTATCTCACCACTGACGCGTGTAAAGGAAGAGGGTACATTCTTGCATTCTTGCCACCTTTCTGTGTAATGAAAGAGAAGAATCTAAAGCAGGAGTTTTCTGACGGTTTTCCATCTCATGCTGAAGTAAGAATGTCTCCAAAGTCTGGCTACGTAAATGCTGAGTTATTTCTTGGTTCGATGAATCCCTATTTTACTCCACGAAAACCGGCAGGAAAGCAGGATGGACACACATCGCATGCTGGTTGCGTTGAATGCTGGAGTTGGCAGATAATAATGAAATAATTTTGATGGGTGTTCATCAACCCACTAGGCATTACTTCAGCCATTATATCGTGCTTTCTTTAAGGCTTTAAAACTGAGCTACTAGTCTGCTTGCTCCAACTACATGACCAATAATCACCCGGCTGGAATTTAGTACGCTTCTTAGCTTAGCCTGAGGGAAGTCAGGAAACGTCGATAATGGAACTAGTGGTGTTAGAACCTGTGAAATCATTCCTTTTGAACCCCATGAGATACCAGACTATGCTTTTCTGTCAGAATATAGACTCCAGGCCTCTAGACATATCGTTTGTTTCCCAAAAGGATATGAATGAATCTGCTGTTGCTGGTTTAAGTAGTTCAAGAAATGATGTCACTGTTGCTGATCCTAACAGTTCGAGAGATGATGTCGCTGTTGCTGGTCCCAGTTGCTCGAAAAACGATAGTAATACTGGTACTTCAAGAAGCCATGAAGATGTTACTATGCCTGTACCCTCTGAACAGTACGAGGATATATCTGAAAATGTAGCCCACTCGAAGTCATTGGACAATATCCAGTGCGTTGCCTTAATACAGTTCAAACTCTGAAAAGAAGGGTTCAAACTAAATGAACACTTTTAAGCTCTCCGGAAAATGTAATTGCCCCCATAAAGAAAGAAGGTGAAAACGAGTTAATATTAAGATAAAAAGAAGAAAAGAAACAAGAACGTGAAGAAAAGAAGAAAGAAAACGAAGAAGAGAAGAAAGACAGACCGTAAAAAAAAAGGAGAAAAAGAAATTAGAGGGAGAAAGTGAGAATCTGAAGCAAACTACGATTAATAAAAGGGAGAGAACTTGCGTCAACCTTAGCATCTGAAGATACTGATATTAATACAATTCGCAACGAAATCTTTATGAAAGTGACTAGAATGAGGAATATTATGTTTGATTTAAGGACAACTATGGTGAATCAAAACGAGATGTCGATTGGATTATGTGTGTGTCATGCTCTTGTTAGACATATGAAGGCTGCACAACATTCGAAAATAAGTGAGGTTGGTGTGGTAAGCGAGATTTTGGTATGAAGAAGGCTGAGGAATGGTTAAATGTTCTGAATCATACGAAAATAAATTACTGTACCTATATTTTGTAAGTGTACTGACTATGCAATTTACTTATCCTGTTACAAATAGTTCGTAACTCTACACTTACCAATTTTCAAGCAGTTTATGCCTGAAAATAAAAAAATGTTTTTGCGTTTGATTACGTGTATATCATGCGTTACGCTCTGATTCAGTAACGTATACCAGAGGTGCATCAATTCCAGGAGGTGGTCCATTTAACCCGAGTACCACCAGGATAGATGGACCACCCAGCGGAAACGAGAAAAAAATCATAACTTCAAGTGTGATTAATTTAACAGCTGAAGAGGAGCACACAATTGGTCGAGGTCATATATACATGTTACAAAAATATATACCAATCGTAGACATTGTGAAGTTTTGGAAAAATTACTTTAAAGCAACATGGTGCAACAATCCCGGACTTACCGTATCCAGGAGCGATTACTGCACTTAGATATGGCGTTTCAGGTTGTATGTGAAACAAACAAACAAATAAAGAAAACACCATATCTACGTGCAACAATCTCTCCTGGACATCTAATGATGGATAAATTCCGAAACGCGTCACATGAGCAATAAAGCCCTTCCTTGCCTGATGTTTGACTTTTCCATTGGGTCCCAGTCAGTCTCAATGCAGAACGACCTACTGTTTTAATTTCAAGTAAGACGTCGGATAACAAATTACAAAACAAATTTTTTTTGACTGATACAATTACAAATTAACAACTTTCGGATTTTTTTCCTTTGGTTGTACTGTGAAACCCTGCTTGCTGCCAAATTCCGTGATTGTAGGCCAACGCGAAGTACCCAATAGGTTTTTATGTGTGACTTTGGGAGTATCCAAATATGTGACCTAAATGTCTGTATCTTTTGGTCGCATGGACTTAGAAGCTTAAAATTTTTACACTGCCGAGGGACATAAATTTCAACTTGATAAGTCTACGCGTTCCTGAGAAAAATGTTTTCTAACAGTCGCTCCGACAGACGGACAACAAAGCGATAGTATAAGGGTTTCGTTTTATCGACTGAGGCACCGAACCCAAAAACATTACTTTCCGGTCCCACTAATAAATCTCCAGGCGCTGAGGCTCAAGTCTTGCGAGTAGAAGAAGCTGGAAGTGGACCTGACCGTAAGGTCCCCTTGTCAACATACACTGAAGAGCCAAATATCGTGTAGGGCCCCCACGAGCATGCAATAACGCTGCAACACGACGTGGCATGGACTCGACTCATCTGAAGTAGTACTGCAGGGAACTGTCACTATGAATCCTGCAGCGCTGTCCATAAATCCGTAAGAGTACGACGGGGTGGTGATCTCTTCTGAAGTGCATGTTGCAAGGCATCCTAGATATGAATAATAATGCTCATGTCTGGGGAGTTTGGTGGCCAACGGAAGTATTTCAACTCGGAATAGTGCTCTCAGAGCCACTTTGTATCAATTCTGGACGCTTTCCGTGTCTGGACGCTTGTCCTGCTGGAATTGCCCAAGTCCGTCAATGGACATGAATGAATGCAGGTGATCAGACGTACGTGTCACCTGTCAGAGTGGTATCTAGGCGTATCAAGGGTCCCATATCACACCAACTGCAGGTGTCCCACACCATTACAGAGCTTTCACCAGCTTGAACAGTTGCCTGCTGACATGCAGGGTTCATGAGGTCGTCTCCATACACGTACACCTCCATCCACTGGATACAGTTTGAAATGAGACTCATCCTGCTAGGCAACATGTTTCCAGACATCAACGGTCCAATGTCGGCGTTGACTGTCCCAGGCGAGTCGTAAAGCTTCGTGTCGTGGAGTCATCAAGAGTACAGGAGCGGGCCTTCCTCTCCGAAAGCCCATATCCATGATGATCCGTTGAATGGTTTTCACGTTGACAATTGTTGATGGCCTAGCATTGAAATCTGTAGCATCTTGCGGAAGGATTGCACTTATGTCACGTTGAACGCTTCTCTTCAGTCATCGTTGGTCCCGTTCTTGCAGGATTTTTTCCGGCCGCAGCGATGTCGGAAATCTGATGTTTTATCGGATTACTGATATGCAGGGTACACTCGTGAAATAGTCATGACGGGAAATCCCTACTTCATCGATGTGCCTATTGCTCGTGCGCCAACTATTACCCCACGTGCAATTTCTCTTAAATCTTAATAACCTGACATTGTAGAGGCAGTAAACGATCTAACAACTGCGCCTCATCCTTGTTATACTACTGGCCATTAAAATTGCTACACCACGAAAATGACGTGCTACAGACGTGAAATTTAACCGACAGGAAGAAGATGCTGTAATATGTAAATGATTACCTTTTCAGAGGATTCACACAAGGTTGGCGCCGCTGGCGATACCTACAGCGTGGTGACGTGAGGAAAGTTTCCAACCGATTTCTCATACACAAACAGCAGTTGACCGGCGTTGCTTGGTGAAACGTTGTTGTGATGCCTCGTGTAAGGGGGAGAAATGCGTACCATCACGTTTCCGACTTTGATAAGGGTCGGATTGTAGCCTATCGCGATTGCGGTTTATCGTATCGCAACATTGCTGCTCGCGTTGGTCGAAATCCAATGACTGTTAGCAGAATATTGAATCGGTAGGTTCAGGAAGGTAATACGGAACGCCGTGCTGGATCCCAACGGCCTCGTATCACTAGCAGTCGACATGACAGGCATCTTATCCGATGGCTGTAACGGATCACGCAGCCACATCTCGATCCCTGAGTCAACAGATGGAGACGTTTGCAAGACAACAATCATCTGCACGAACAGTTCGACGACGTTTGCAGCAGCATGGACTATCATATCGGAGACCACGGCTGCGATTACCCTTGACGCTGCATCACTGACAGGAGCGCCTGCGATGGTGTACTCAACGACGAGCCTGGGTGCACGAATGGCAAAACGTCGTTTTTCGGATGAATGCGTCATGATGGTCATAATGGTCATGATGGTCATGATGGTCGCATCCGTGTTTGGCGACATTGCGCTGAACGCACGTTGGGAGTATGTATTCATCATCGCAATACTGGCGTATCACCCGGAGTGATGGTATCTGGTGGCACTGGTTACACGTGTCGGTCACCTATCTTTCACACTGACGCACTGTGAACAGTGGACGTTACATTTCAGGTGTGTTACGGCCCGTTGCTCTACCCTTCATTCGATCCCTGCGAAAACCTACATTTCAGCTGGATATTGCACGACCGCATGTTACAGGTCCTGTACGGGCCTTTCTGGATACAGCTCGGTCACCTGTCTTTCGCATGACCGTACTTTGAAATGCGGACGTTAGATTTCAGATATGTTACGACCCGTGGCTCTACCCTTCATTCGATCCCTGCGAAACCCTATATTTCCACAGGATAATGCACAACCGAATGTTGCAGGTCCTGTACGGGTCTTTCTGGATACAGAAAATGTTTGACTGCTGCCCTGGCCAGCACATTCTGCAGATCTCTCACCAATTGAAAACGTCTGGTCAATGGCGGCCGAGCAACTGGCTCGTCACAATACGCCAGTCACTACTCTTGATGAACTGTGGTATCTTGTTGAACCTGCATGGGCCACTGTACCTGTACACGGCATCCAAGCTCTGTTTGACTGAATGCCCAGGCGTATCAAGGCCGTTATTACGGCCAGAGGTGGTTGTTCTGGGTACTGATTTCTCAGGATCTATGCACCCAAATTGCGTGAAAATGTAATCACATGTCAGTTCTAGTATAATATATTTGTCGAATGAATACCCGTTTATCATCTGCACTTCTTCTCGGTGTAGCAATTTCAATGGCCAGTAGGGTATCTTAAATAGGCGTTGCTGACCGCAGCGTCGTATTCTCCCTGTTTACATCTCTTTATTTGGATACGCATGCCTATACCAGTTTCTTTGGAGCTTCAGTATATTTGGAGCTAGATGACAGTGCACTGCTGGTAATTCCCCAGCGTGGCTGTGGTGGAGGGGAGTGTTGGCGCAGCCTCAGAGCTGGTGTGGGGCTGGTGCCCGGGCTGGGGCCGCGCGGCGCGTGGCGGGGAATTATCCGGCGGATAATCTGCAGCGTGGCGAGAGATTTATACGGGCCCGCGGGGATTACGCGCCGCCACATGGGGCCGGGCCGGCCCGCGGCACAGGCGGCGGCAGCGGCTGCCTGCTATCGACCGCCCACTCCGCCGCCGCCGCAGGAGGCGAAAAATCCACTCCGCAGACACACCTGCCGCCGTCTGCTGCGGGCCCGCCTCTTCCCACGCTAAAGTACTACCAGCTGTGGCGGCCCCTGCCCTGGGACAAGGGGTGGGGGCGCCCCCCTCCCTAGCTCTCACGAGAAAGAAAAAATATTCAAGTGTTTTTCTTTCAAGAAAATGATTTAAAAGCCGGTATTACGTAGGTTTTTAACAGAGTCGGAAATAAAACTTCTTACTACCTCTTATGAGTCGCCATTCGTCTTCCAAAATATAAAAAGTACTCAGTACCCTCAGGTCTAGCCCCACCCCCTATAAACTTTCGAACTGGAGCTTTTGCTACTAGTTGCAGCGGTCCTTGCTGTTATTGTTGAGCATTTCTGCTTTACAGCGTGCTCTGACCGTTTCACATCCGTGCTGAAGTATTATATCTCCTGGATTGACTTTGAAAATGGGGTACAGTATTTTACGGACTATAAAGACGCTACGGACCATAGGGCGCACCTTAATTTTTAAGCAGTTTCTTAAAAAAATTATTGGATTGCATCGCCAGACTGAAAAAAAGTTCTCAGTTTATAAAACCGAATTGACTTTAAAATTCCTGAAAATTGTCACCTTCTAGTTTTGGTCTTTTTGAATTCAGTCCTCTAAAAAAATGGTTCAAAAGGCTCTAAGCACTACGGGACTTAACATCTGAGGTCATCAGTCCCCTAGAACTTAGAACTACTTAAACCTAACTAACGTAAGGACATCCCACACATTCACGCTTGAGGCAGGATTCGAACCTGCGACCGTAGCGGTCGCGCGGTTCCAGCCTGAAGCGCCTAGAACCGCTTGGCCACCCCGGCCGGCTTTTTTGTAACTCTACTATACCATGTATCTCAAATTAATTACAAAGAAGGTGAAAACAAACGTATCCGCATTTAATGTCGAAAGGAGAAATTGAGAAAGCATTTCTTCACGAAGTCAGCATCTATGGTTCAGAACTAACCATAACATCATGTACAGAACTGTTCAGAGAAATCGACTTACATTGAGATTCGAAATAAGAAATACATGAAATATGCATTTAGCATACTGACCAGCAAACCCTTTGCTGCCCGTTGGTACTTTAGAACGTTTGAAGTTTCATAGTGATAGTACACCCATCAAAAAAAGGTTAGCATCAACCCGGTTCCCAGAACTCCTGAAGATAGACTTTGACTGTGGGTACTGTATCACAGAAAGAATCCCTTTGACTGTGCAGAGATGTCACTAAACCCGCCCAAATATACTCCTTCCCCATGTGCGTATTTTGTGGGCATTATTCGGTCCTGACTTCTTTTACAGGAATGACAACGCTCGGCCGTATGAAACAGCGCAGGTCTGAGTGTTTTTGGAACGAGATGATATTTGGCGAATGGCCTGTCATGCCCTTTCCACGATTTAAAACTCGAGTAATGCGACAAGTCCACATGCACAACGACCACAGAGCAGTAGTCATCCGTTTTGAAGGAGGAATGGAACGCACTAACGCAGGCACTCCCAACTAACTTTGTGGACAGCGTGGGAGCATGTTGCAGAGCAAGTATTGCCGTTCGTGATGATCACATACTCTATTAAGACTCATGTTCCGCCGCTTCTGATGTCCAGGGAACCGCCACGAACCGCGGTGACTTCAGTGTAATTATTGTCTTCGAATATAAATGTCATTTACGTTCGTCTCTCTGTGTCTTTCAGACAGTTACCTTCTGTACTGTAGAGCATCACTTCCTTCTATGCACTGCCCAAGTTTCATCGAGCTACGTTACCTGGCAGTGGCTTCTCATGCCGACGTAACTTTATTCTTTAAGTTTTGAACAACGGTGCTGGACAGTAGCCGAGGTCTTATGGACATTTCTTTCACGACTGGTTTGTGCCATCGCATGACAGGGCGATTCTTAATACGGAGAAAACAAAAGTGACTCTGTGGACGTGCACATTGAAAGCGCTACAGAATTCTTCGCACCGAGTGAGAATGTTCTTCGATTCAGATGCTGAACATCTATTCGTGTTACAGTTTACGCAAGTCCCAGCTGAGAAACCCAAATTTAGGTATTTAGTAAATTCATTGAAAAATCTCATGCGAATGCATGGATGGGTCTTTACCGACGATACCTGAGCAGTCGACGACGGACAAATGCGTTGTGAACATGGTTGTACGTCGCACAGTAACAGACTTTGAACATGGGATGATAATCGGTGTAAGACGTATGGGCCATTGCATACCAGAGAACACAAGAGAGTTCGGATTTCCGAGGTCAGAAGTGTCTAGAGTAGGGTCTTCAGTGTCGCAGACACAATAGTTCGACAAGCGTAAACTGCCGCACTGGATGATCACGAATGTTTGACGAACGGATGGCAAGTCGCCTCTGCGTTGACATACGCGGCGACCGAGGGTCTGATGTTAGCCAGAGCGCCGTGGACTTGAATGTGAGGCGGCAGGAATTCATTACTACGACGACTGTACGGAGACAAACGCACTGCATAGACTCCGGCAGCAAGGAGCACTGATATCATGACATACTGCGCCTTCCCATGACATTTAGCCACTCAGTGTGTAAGTTTTATTTTCATTAACAATTAACTATCATACTCAGTCGAATAAAAGTATGTTCTTTAGAAACATAAGAGAACAACAACAAAACTTGGTGTAAGGAAGCTTTTCATTTAGCCTTATTTTTTCGGTATTTAACCAAGATCACATGCGAGGGTTATTCTGAAAGTAAGGCCCGATTGATTGCGAAATGGAAACCGGAGTGAAAATCTAAAATGTTTTATTTGTAACAGTGAGCTACAGTTTCGAGCCACATCTCTACATACTCGCCGCTCAGACTTTAACAATTCTCGTAGAGTAGCACAAACTTTCCAATGCCCTCGTCATAGAAGACAGCCGCGTGCACTTTCCGCCACTTCTCTGCGATGGCCTGCAGTTCGTTGTCTGTGCCAAAACGTTGTCTTCATAACCGGCGGTTAATGTGAGAAGAGATGGAGGGTGATCAAATGCATCCTATCGTAAACGCTGCAGTGGCATTCTCGTTGCCCTTGCAGTTTGTGCCCGAGAATTCTCATGAAGAAGGAAATGCGCGACAGTTAGGTTACATAGGGTTGCATGAAATCAAGTGAAATCCCTCAGCAGGCACTCTTACTTGGCTGGAGATACTATTTTCTAGGCGTTATTTACGTGCTCACTTTGCGCTCAGAATTGAAAAGAGCGACTTAACATTATCCATGGGCGTACTAGAGACACTGCCCAACACATTCGTGTAAGGCTTCGCCGGATTTTCAATGTGGTTTAAATTTTGCAACTCTGTTCCGTTACTATAATAAAACTTTTGATGGCAACAGTGACTTATTTTGTGAGTGAAGCATACCAATATGCACCTTTAGGCAGGGATTTTGTTAAGTAAGGTGCACGTGTCGTCCCCGAATTAGGTCCATGCGTGACAAGAGTAACACGTTGTCAGAAGAAAGTACATGTTCCGGGGTTATTGTACACACATGTCTGCTGCGGTACGAAGAAAAGATGCATCACAGTGCGCGGGTGAAATGGTGCCGCAAATGGAAACGGACGCGAAAGATTTTTTTTTTAATTGGTTTTCAGAACTTGTCCATACATCAAGTTAACCACAGGGAATTTCATATTACTTTTTTGACTGTTCATGGGGCAGACATTATTTAAGTCGTACCCTAGTACGATGTAACATAAGTTTTATGAACTCTGTTTCGACATAAGATTTACTGTCAGAGTATACGAAAACGAGTAAACAGGTTCGAAAGTTGACTTACGAGAGATGGTAAGACTCCTGCGGGCCAATCGTCAAAATTGTACACAGATTCACCGTGAAACTTTGGCAGTTATGGACCAGATGCACCGTCGTGATGTCGTCGTGATGTGCACCAACAATTTGACCAGGGCCGCACAAACATCGGTGACTGACTCACCATACCTTGCAGGTCTTGCACAATACGATTTGCTTATTTCATGGAAGCTGAAAGAACATCTTGGGATAAAGAGATTTTCCAACGATAAAGACATTCACAAGTGGTTCTCGAATGGCACCGTGACAAAGGAGCGTATTTCTGAGGAACTGAACGATTGGTAGAACGTTTAGACCAGTCTTTACAGAGACTTGATGATTATGTTGAAAAGTAGTGTGTATTTGGCACTTAAAGTGTAATGTAGCGTTCAATAAAAGTTAACTGGCCTGCGGTGATAGTGCGTAACTTAGTCCATTTGTACTCTACGATCGAGAGAGGTGGCGCTGTGGTTAGCACACTGGAGTCCCATTCGGGAGGACGACGAGTCAAACCTGTGTCTGGATACTAATATTTAGGTTTTCCGTATGTTGGTGTTGAGGCAGCTACCAGCCACAAATTTATTTTCAGTTCCTTTATTCAAAGGGTACCGTTACCGGTTTCGAATCGTTATAATTCATCTTCAGACGGTTTTCATGCTTTCATTACATGTGGTGATCTTTTTTACAGATTAATTGTTCTAAAATATAAATAATACATAATTATAAGTACGCCACACAGAAGGTTGCGTTACAGATTTTCATTGGATGTGACTTACGTGAAATGTCGGTTTGGTGTGTTTGTTTTCATTACATTCGTCCAACAGATGTGAATACATTCCCACTGCATTCTTATCGTTGCACACGTAAATTTTTCTCACTGAACACTTTAGATTTGTCACAGGCGAGATTTCTAACGCGCACCATGTGTTTTGATACATACAAAGTGCTTACAAGTATATGAGTATCAAAGATGTTATGATGTATCGTAACATTATGAAGATGTCCCATGTTTGGAAAAAGATCATATATTCACTTATGCAACTGAAACGCCTTTTACACTAGTACAGAGATACATTGACTTTGTGAGCTTTAGAGCGAATACTGTTACATTCATTATGTAGTTGTTCAATTTTTTTTGTACTGTATAGGTAAGACAGTACATTATTTATTTACATTTAGCATCATGAGAATTGTAGTGAAATATAAATTTGCTAGTTGATCTGCAGATAGACGTAGGAGTGTTATTTGCTTTAGAGAGTGGAAAAAAATTTTTGGAATTTTTTCAGGAAAGGATGGTTAGCTAATTCAACGATGGTTCGAGTACTCGCCAGTTTCTTTTTTTTTTTATTTTTTCGGCATCTGTTCCCTAGTTCTCATTGGTTATAAACACGACACTATTTTGTCACATGACAACAGCCTATAACATGAAAGTGGGACAGATCCAACTGTATGCATGTGTCTACTAAATACGTAGTGCACAACCGTAACTCGTCGTGTCAAGTTCATTTAGGGCGGTTTCCCGATGGAATACGCAAACGATGAATACGTCGATATGCTTTTGGTGATGCATCCGATAGCTAATATGCTTATGCCACTCATGAGAATGGCTCACGGTACCCTCAAATGCGCCAACCTTATACTGTAAGAATGTTCTTCGCTGTCTAGAGCAACAGCTTCGGGAAACCGATAATTTTCCTCCACAAGTAATGAACAGAGGTTGTCTAATGACTAGACGTAGTCCACAAACGTAGGACGCAATTCTTGAAAGCTTTAATCAGTCACCTCGAAGAAGTACCTGTGATATTGCAACGCAGTTCCAGATATCTCAAATACTGGTTATTGAAATGGTGCACGATGATGAACTGCATCCATATCATTACACGTTAACTCAGCAGGGCTGTCAGAAGATCACATTCGACGAGTACAATTTTGTGAATGGCTTTGAAGATAATGATCATTTCATAAATAACGTCATATGGACTGACGAATCTGGCTTCACTCGTGAAGGCATTTCCAACTCCGGCAACAGCCATTATTAGTCGTAACAGAACCCCCACGTCACCTCTGAACATAGCTTTCAGGCACTATTTGGCATAAACCTGTGGGCTGGAACCGCTTTGGCGCCCTTAACTGTTTCTGGCCAAGGTGATTACGCCACTGTATCGTACGTTTCTTTGTAGTAATTTGACTGACGCATTTGAAAACTTTAAACTGGTGTTAAGCGGAAGTTGTGCTTTCAGCGTGATGGTACACCGCCACACTTTGGGATGAATGTGCGTAACTATTTAAACGAAACGTTTCCATGGAAACGGATTGGTCGTGGAAGTCCAGTGCTCTGGGCTCGACGTTCCCCGGTCCTTAATGGACTACACTTTTGTTTGTGGGGACACTTCAAGGAATAAGATTACAGGATTCCACCCATGGATGGGCACTATCTAACAGCTCGCATGCATGCCGCTTCGACAGTGATGATGCAGGTATGTTACGTTAAGGTCCAAGAAATTATAATCTAGTGAGTGGCGAATTGTTTTCAAATGCAAGGTGGTAGTTTTTAAAATCTTCTTTAAAGTTAGCGTTTCTCGTACATACACATCCCGGTTCTCTGAAGATAAGACTGTTCGTCAAAAGTGCAGAATGGAATTACTGTGCGTAGCATTATGTGCAATATAGTGTAGCGTTCCTATTGTCTTTTTTGTACCTCATTGGATACAGACGATATTACTGTACCTACTGTTATTTGTTGTTGGCTTTATTTGTGTCGCTGACGAAACAGTGTGGATGTTTACGTCTGTAGAAAGTTCATATTAATTCTTAATGTTTAAATAAAGGTAACGGTAACAGAAAGAAATACACAAGATACCACACTGTGGAAATGTAAATCGTATACAATTTGATGTCCTAACTGAAAAAAAGTTTGGGGCGAACGCAACTCCGACATCGGCGAGTCTGTGTAACCGTTCACCATGGCTCTGACTTGTCTCACTGAGTTAATAGGATAGTTCCAGCACAGTGCAGAGTTCATGGTACGTATTCTTGGACACGATGCACGCAGAAACATCGTTACCAGACCTTCATGTTTTTAATTGAATTTCTGTTAAACCTGTTGGCTGGATAAGGTTTTGCTAGATACACTTTTGTTTTGAACTGGGATTAGGAATCGCTTGCAGACCGTCAAGTGTGGCATTTTTTTCTCCCTGTATGTGCTGTTCTATAATGCCATATTAGACGACAAGAGATCATACGACTGCTAGATTGAGGCTAGAGACTGATTAAAAGTAAAACAGCATACTCGGTGTAACTTCCACGTATAATGAATACATGTTACGACAGGCGCGTGTAAGTATGGCTATAAGCAGGAAATTGGGTGGTGTCGTCATTAACTATAGGAGATGAGCGAGGTAGCACTTTCACGAGAAACCATCATAATAATTGTACCAAACCCATAGTTACAACAATTGTAGACGTTGTGTCTCGGATGCAGAGGAACTGTCTCAACATGATGATGGTATGGATGAAAGGCGACACTGGGATATTGTAAATGAAATGTCGTAGCGGCCCCTTAATTTTAGAGGGCCCGCAGAACCGACACGCAAGATGGATTGCTAACCCGCTTTCAGCAGCGCAGGCAGAAACATTGCCAGCGGACGGAAACAATAACAGACTTTCCAAATAAACACTGTACTACTTCGCGAGACAACATGCGACAGTGTTCCACCAATCGGAAACATATGATTGATGTAGCACTCCGCCGACCTGTCTTTATAAGCACGCCTAGACCGTCAGACCGGCAGTGTTTACCAACCGCTAGGAACAGCTCCGCCGAGTACTTACGCCGGCCGTAGCCTTGTATTTACTCGCCGCGTTCTTGTAGTAGCACGGTGTATTTTGTAGAGTAGTTTGTGGTCATTATTTTCTTCCATTGTCTTGCTTCCTTATCTGTTTTGCTACCACGGAGCTGTGAGTTTTTTTCTGTTTGTTCTATGTTTAAGACTTAGTGTATGCCAAGAAGGCGTCTTTTCTTTAATTTTGATAAAGTGTGTTCAGATGGACTGTTGGTTCTTTCCTGCCAACCGCAGGACCCTACAGTAGGCGCCCTAGCAAAGCAGGCATCTCTGCTTGGAACTGTCAGATATGATAGACTCCCTCTCACAGATAGGATACCAATGCTCAGAAAGCAAGTGTCCTCGGGTTGGCAAGAGGAATGGTCGCGTACATCTCAAATCAAAGAGAGTCCCACGCTTCCAAGAGTATCATGGTATAATGAGGCACAAACATCAAGGAGTTTCATGATAAATATAGCGCAGCTAAAATTTAACCACTGGAAGTTCAACAAACCCCTCTATGTGTTTATTGGAGAGAAGAAGTATCCAAACCATATGTATCTACTACGCCCTCGGAACACGTATCACATAAACGTCCTTGTGAAAGTAATCTACGGGCTCTTGACCATCAGTTGGCAAGATGCCTCCAAAACTTGTTGGCATCCAATGATGTGGCAACGTAGGAGCTACTGTGCGAATTCGTCAACAGTGCCAACATCAATGTAGCGTCCTACACTGCTAATTTAACTCGGCTGATGCTCTGAGTGCCGGGGGAAGATCAAAGCTCATTTAACAGCCATATCCCTACGTGCTACTCTACAGAATATGGAACACTCAGCCTCTACATGTATGTCACTATGTATCTCCTATGTGTGTGTGTGTCTGAATACTGGTGTGCCTGTACGTGTGGCTGTAATACACAACTCTGGTTATTTTAAACTGTTCTCCTGAAACTTCCTGGCAGATTAAAACAGTGTGCCGGACCGCGACTCGAACTCGGGTTCTTTGCCTTTCGAGGGCAAGTGCTCTACCATCTGAGCTACCCAAGCACGACTCACGACCCGTCCTCACAGCTTCAATTCTGCCAGGACCTTCTCTCCTACCTTCCAAACTTCACAGAAGCTCTTCTGCGAACCTTGCCGAACTAGCACTCCTGGAAGAAAGGATATTGCGGGGACATGGCTTAGCCACAGCCTCGGGGGTGTTTCCAGAATGAGAATTTCACTCTGCAGCGGAGTGAGCGCTAATATGAAACTTCCCGGCAGATTAAAACCTTGTGCCGGATCGAGACTCGAACAAGGGACCTTTGCCTTTCGCCGGTAAGTGCACTACCAACTGAGCTACTCAAGCAAAACTCAGACCGGTCCTCACAGCGTCAGTTCTGCCAGTATCTCGTTTCCTACCCTGCCCGCGAAAGGCGAAGTTTCCGAGTGCGAGTCTCGGTCCGACACACAGTTTTAAAAAATGGTTCAAATGGCTCTGAGCACTATGCAACTTAACTTCTGAGATCATCAGTCGCCTAGAACTAATATATATATATATTTCGTATGGCTAATAGAAGTAAGTAAGTAGTAACACAAACAACGTATAAAAACAATGAATGGTCAATGTTACAGGCAACAAACAATTATTAGATCTAAAAAAGGAAGTAAAACACAAAATACACAAAAATACATAGAAATTATAGTAATAGTATCTAGTAATAGGTTTTTCAGAAGGAGAAGAGTAGACCAGACTCATGGTTGTATGTCCAAGTCCCTCAGCCAGCCAGAACCATCTGCCTCCAGGAGGTGCAGCTCCTGCATTGTGCCAGGGAATCTCCTCGTAGGGCGGTCCATTGCGATATGATGTAGAGTTTGTGGATTCCCACAGTCGCAGTTGGGTGAGTCAGTCTGTCCCCATTTGTGCTTCCAGTAATTACATCTACCATAGCCTGTTCGGATACGATTTAAAGTTGTCCAAGATTTTCTGGGAAGACCGAAGCCCTCGGGCCGTACGGTTGGGTCCGAGACTAAGTTAAGGTGATCAGGGTTAGACATATCCCATTCCCGACGCCAGGCTTCGTCGATATCATAATTGTCCTCGATCAGCTGTTGCCCTAATCTCCATGATGGCTTACGGGACTTGAGCCTGTGGCTGGGATTCTTGCAGTCTTCGTGTAAGGGTAGGTCACGGTTGTTAGCGCACTTTTGCCATTCCCTTTTCAGTGCAGATCTTCGCCTTAGATGAGGTGGGGCTGTGTTAGCCAATACCGGGAGCCATTGGTGGGGCGTCGGTTTAATAGTGCCTGAGATGAGCCTCATGGTGTCGTTTAGCTGGCTAGAACTAATTAAACCTAACTAACCTAAGGACATCACACACATCCATGCCCAAGGCAGGATTCGAAACTGCGACCGTAGCGGTAGCTCGGCTTCAGACTGTAGCGCCTAGAACCGCACGGCCACTCCGGCCGGCCGCAGTTTTAATCTGCCAGGAAGTTTCAAAGAACATTTTATTGTTAATTTCGATATACAGTCATTAATGTGGACTGAATTTGGAATATTCCAAATGTGTACTATTCATGATTTCATCATTTCTTATTGTGTTCCAAATAGGAATTTTATAGTATATTACCATTGTGTATCCTGTGTTCCACTTTCGTCTTGTTCACTGGTTTTCGAATACTCTGACGATAAATCGTGTTTTATGTCGAATCAGTCCTTCGTTAATCCTATGTTACATCGTATCAGGGTACGTCTTAAAATAATATCTACTATGAATTGTCGAAATGAATTGTAATCTAACATTTCCTGTGCTTTGATGGCTGTATTGGACATTCTGAAGCAAAACAGACACTGTTAGGACGCTGCAGATTAATTCTTTCGTTTTCTCATAATTTGTAATAACGATTCGGCACATCTCGTGTCGTTTGAGTGATTTCTTGTCCCTTCTGTTATGCCTCCTAGTCTTCCCAAACACTTTATAGGAAGACAAACAGATAATTACGTTTCTGTTACAAATAATTGTGATGTTTTAATGGATGAAAAGAAGAAGGAAAATCCTGCGGAAACTTTTAAGCCACGTTGTATTCACTAAATAATTCTGGCGCCCATTATAAGGAAAGCAGGAAGCGAAGCCCCTGCCACAAACGATAATCTAAGGATTGACGTGACATGCTTGCACCTTGCAGTTAGTCTCGTCATACAGCAGAAATGAACTGCAACTAAAATAATGTTGATAATTAAGTCACTTATCAAATAATACATTTCTCAACTTTAGTTTGATGATGAAGCGAAAGCATCGGACTGATGTTAAAGTTCTGAACACTGGTATACACCTAGCTCAGTAAAAGATAACTAACTTAATAGTATATTCAGTGAGGTATTGCAGTCAGTGACAATATCTAAGTTGTGGTTCTATTAATACACGCACATTGAGACATTCTGTGGATACTTCGACACTGACCGCTGACTACGCCAACTAGGGAACTGACCGATGTCAACTGATGTCAAATGGTGGCAGCTGCTGGCAGCTGACCGAGTAGAAGCTGTGCGTCCGCTTAAATGCACGATCGGTAGATCAATGATCGTTTGTGGAAGCAGGATACTGTTCCGCATTGTGAACGCGCTCTGCGGCGTCAGAGCGTTCCTGTGGCGGACGGTGGAAGTATAATATGGTCCGAGTTATGTGCACTATCTGTGTGAGGCTGCGCTGCACACCAGATCTGCTGTGTGGTGCCTTCGGTGTACCTGAAACAATGAAACAATAAAAGATGAAACAATAGCGGATGAATGTTACCAGGCTGACCAAAAAAAAAGGAGATATTTTCAGAAGGAAATGTTAAATCCAGGAGTATTCCAAGACAGAAAAGCGAGAACAGAAGGGTGGGTTGGTTGAATTTTTTTGGTGGGGCAAACAGCTAGGTCATAGGTCCCGTCGAATTAGGGGAGAATGGGGAAGGAAGTCGGTCGTGCCCTTTCAAAGGAACCATCTCGGAATTTGCCTGAAGCGATTTAGGGAAAGCACGAAGACCTAAATCAGGATGGCTGGAAGCGGGTCTGAATCGTCATCCTCCCGAATGCGAGTCCAGTGTGCTAACCACTGCGCCACCTCGCTCGGTACAGCAGAAGGGTGAAGTGATACGAAAAAAGAAAAATGCGATCTGAAGAAAAGGTAAATGAATATAGAACAACAAGAAACGGGCAGATGAGCAGGAATTGAAATTGCCACGTGGTCATTAGCTGGCCAGAACAGATGTATGTGATGATAATGCATGGCTACCAATCTCCCACATTTCCGTTATTGCGTTACACACGGGAAAGCTGTAGACGACATATTTCCTGTTCGCTACTACACGGACGTGGCCCTGGCGCCCCCGTCGCCGTTGACGCTCAGCTCACGTGCGCCAACAGCCAGAGTGCGATACGCATGTGCCACCGCGGCAGCCGACCTCTTACTTAGAGTGCAGCTCCGCTCAGTGTCCGGCCGTAAAACTCAAACGTGAAAATGTTATGAGCACACAAGAGTCCCGCTTGGTCACAAACCACGAGTCCTGTGTTTCACGTTCCTTCCCACGTCTGACGTAGTCGAGCTGAAGAGCTGGGAGAAGAAAACAACTCGTAGACATTTTTAGGGAACGACTCGCAAGGATGGAAAACACGAGCATCAGCATCTAATCCGGAATGTACATCCGCGTCTTCGTTTTTCTGTCTCGATTCCTGTTAGTACGATTGCACGGCGCGGTTCATTTGTTGCTGCTGTTTATAGTTCTCCACCCTATTCCTGTGTTTATGTCTTACAAGAATGTCCCATAATTTTTTTGTAAAAATTGTGACTATCACATGAGAAACACGAAAACAAGTGAGAAGCTACTTTTATGACTGCGCAGCAAAGTGCTATAATACAAAACACAACATGTAGAAGCTATACTGCCTGACAGAAAAGTGAAGCACCCAGAATGACAGAAGGAACGAAATTGAAACTTCACGGTATGTGATGTTGTTTCAGAGATTACAGATTACTGTAAAATTTACACAGAACTTAGCAGTATGCGCCCACCGATCAATATAGTGTTACATTCCGCCCTGACCTGGATATATGCATTGATTCGGTTATGAAGAATGCCATGAAGGTGCCGTATCTTCTTCCATAGGAAAGCCGGCCCACAACTGTCCTAATTGGTCCTTGATCTCCTTGGATGCTGGCATTGGGATGGAGTCGATGTCGTAGCTCATCCCACACATATTTTATCAGGGGCATATCTGAGGATTCTGCTGGGCCATATGAGTTCCATAACATCATGCAGATAGTTCGTGGAGGCACGTACCATAAGTGCACGAGCATTTTTCTCTTGAGAAATAGCAGCAAGATACTCTCCGTAACGTACTATCGTTCCGTCAGAGTTCCCTCATTCACTACCGACTGTGACTTACAAGCCTGATGGCTCCCTGCATCATAATGCCACGTCAAACACCGCTGTGCCTCTCCAAAACATTAGAAGAATGGAAGCTCTTCCCAGGCAGCCATCATACTCGTTGACTATGGTTATTGGAACAGTGCAGACCTGTGATTCATCTTTGAACACTTGTCTTTCATGAGTAGTACGAGCTTCTCGATTACAGCACCACACCAAAAGCAGCTGATTGTGTTGTGGTGTAACGGCAGCCTGAACATGCATCGGTAATTCTCTAGCCCAACTGCTGGTAGTCACCGACCAATAGCGCTAGACGACACAGAGTGTTGCAGGGAGCGAATGTTCTCGGACGGCAGGAGCAGATATGAAGAACGTAGAATATGCTTCGTGGACGGTAGCTCGATCCTCCACTGTGGTGGTCATGGTCAGATGTGGTCAATAGGAGCCTTCACCGAAGTATGCCTGTCCTCAGACTCCCATGCGGTCCAACATGGGGTTACTTTTTTATATCCAAGTACCCAACGTATATCGCTCGATTCGACCAGCTGGCCAAATACAGGCCCACAATGAGGCCTCTTTCGAGCTCTGTAAGGTGCTGATAACGCTCTCTTGCACAAGTACGCAACATCTTCACGTCCCTCACAATGATCACTAAACTTCTAAAGCAGTACACTCCCATTAGATTCCCTCCGATTCGAGGTGACACGAACAACACTAAAGCACGCTGGGGGCCGTTCAGCTATCACAGAGAGTTGTAGTTATCGTCATTTACATTCCCCCCAATTGTGTGTACATGTACTAAGTTACAGTGACGTTCGACCATATTTCTAGGTGCTTCACTTTTTTCGTCAGGCAGAGCACTTTTTTCGAGCATGCCCATTTACCCGCTTAATTTTCCTCCAACCTTCATAGCATAATTTCGGTACTTAGATAAGCTGAACAAGGTGGAAGCTGGAGTCCGAAAGACTTCTGTGTGCAACAAACCAGCTTCATCCTCTAAGGTGACATTACATCCCAGACTCCGACTATAATGTGACCAGTCCGCAGTTCTCCCGCTCAGTAAAGTCAGCGGTTAAGGCTGCAACCGCTACTATCTCCGCAAGTTGCACTTTCATTGTTCTTTCGATACTGAGTGATGTCATTTCCAGTCCACCACCCATAATAACTTCTTTATCGGTTACTGCAAACACGTCACGCTTAGAATAGTCAGATGCACATACCAAATGACAGCTCTTTCTCCTATTTAATTCCACAAACCTTATTTCAAGTGGTCCGTTGACGGCAGTACGCTAGACGCAGACTTAATATGCATATTGAGTCAAACCTCCTTCATATTCAATTCTGATTTAATTAAAGCTCCCAATGGAGAATAGGGTAACAAACGTAATTATACGCATCGGTAATTCACGTCAAATTTTACAGCGATCTCCGACATGGGTATAGTTTGAAATTCTGGACATGCTGAAAATCTTAATGCTATGTCTCCCTTTGTAGATTTTGACTTCATTCCGACGAAGGCAATGTAAGCCAGACATTATTTCCGTCAGTGGACAGTCCCTAGAAGTTTGTGGCGAGTTTAGAAATTGCTTTCCGTCCTCTGAACTCTGTAGTCTATAAAGCACCGGTGTTACTGTATTGCAAGGTTCGGTGGCAATTCCCCCCGGCTCCCCACCCCCATTCTGCTGGTTTTTAATCCAAAAAATACCAAGGCTTTTTCCATAACGCCCATTACCAAGCGGGACGGGGGCGGTGCTTTATGCCAACACAAACAAATTTTCAAAAATGCTAAATTCCTTAAATGTTGCTGAAATAGTTCAACAACATACTTTTTAAAGAGCTACAGATGGGTAAGTAGGGTCCAGAATCTGAAAATATCTTTCAGCACACACATACCAACATCAATGCACCTTTGGTAATGTGTTCACGGACTTCCTGAGCCCGCACAAAAAACTTAAGAATGTAAATTTCGCACATTGTTGTTGACTTTGTCTCAACGTATTTTTTAATGATATTTTCATGTGTAAGTAAGGCCCCAAAGCTGGAAATAATGACTACGACGTTCACTGCGGAAAGTAACATCAGCTATGGAGACTTAAATTTTTGGGTTGAGTTTAACTGAAAAATTTGAAATATATATGGAGTCTGGTACAAGAATTCACTAAAAACAACTAACATTTTTTTCAAAATTTTAAAATGTAAAGTAACAGAATAGATTCCGAGTTTTTAGAACGGTGTGCATGAAGTACACCCCTCGGTACTGCGAGGGTTAATGGCAATTTTTAGATGCATTTGTTCCAGAATGTCTTAACTCGAAAAGCCAGAGGACATTTTCTACCGCATCCTAAGAAACAGAATTTTTCTCATAAACAAGTCCAGAAAAAAATTAAAGTAGACAAATCTGCCGAAAATCTGTCTTCTAGAAAGAATGTTGGAGCAGATTACGGTATACAAAATTTGAATTTCCCGAAACATTTTTTTCTTTGGAGATTCGTCACTTTTCAAATTATCTCTTCATATGTAACCCAGCCCTTCACTGTTTGGAAAATGTGTTGTTGATAACTGGGTCATTCCGGTAACAGGACGACAGTGGCGGAACGCAGCTGAGCGAGAGGCAGTTAACCGGGTCACAGAGGGCTCTGGGCGCGCCAACACTAGCGTACGAGCGAGGCACAGACTCATTAGCAGCAATAGCGGTCGCCACACTGCAGCGTCCGTGCGCTGGCCACAGAAGGCCACTGCTGTGCCACTGACCTTTCCACCGCGCTGCGGGGGGCTACTCTCCCTTCTAGCTGCGTTTGTAACACGGTAAACGGGCGTATTTTGCTACCCCCATACGAGGACTGTAAGGGAAGGAATACCTTTATACGGTGTGTGTGTCGCGTGCCCCCGGACTCCAACCGCGTGCTGATGTAGTCGACGCCGTAGAGCTGCTACTGCCACAGCTCTCGCGGCAGAGTAGAGACACGATGCGATATAACGTCAGTCCCCGTAAATTAACGGAAAAAAAACCTGAAAAACTTCCGAAAAGGCGTTACTCGCGTAGTCGTTGTATCTCAATTACAAGTCCGCAGCGTTTCCACTTATGCGAACTCGTATAATTGATGCTTTTTATTATTAGTGTTGTATTGTTAATTGCGCGGATTTTCAGTAGTTATTAATTCTTCTCTCGTTGGCATAGCACACACCACTGATTGCGAGGAAATACTTTATTTAAGTTTTTTCTTACGCTGTTGTCTCGTTGCTATGGAATTGTTGTGCTGGTATGCACCGAGATCCAGAGATACTCTTTTATTCAGTCTTTGTAAGATTGCGTCGTAATACGAAAATATTTTAAAGTTCACATCTCAACTAATGACGTGAATATTTGCACTTCAATGAAATAGTCTTTCATGAGTAGTCGTTGATTTAGTCATTTATCAGACTATTTAATGATGTAGTCCACACCGGGTATTTAACTGGTAACGAACCGTTTATTGTTATTTTGTCACTAAATACTTATAACTCCCGCACCACACGCATACGGAATAGTTTAGTTAAGTCAGTCCGATTGAGTTATAGTTTCTTGGCAATTACCACAACTCAACACTTTAGCGTAATTGTTTTATCTTCATGATGTCGTTTACTTGGGTCCTACTCAAGACTAATTGCGTGTATTCTTTCATAGAATGTTCACTTCTCCTTAAAGTCAAGTCCAATTTTCACTAATTCCATTATTAGATTTCAATTAACCCGTAGTGCACGGTAAAATGAGTCTATCTGTTCCTGTCTCAGTTCATAAAATCAGTTTCTTAAGCCATGAATCCCGTCACGCAACAAACACTTCTAAACTCGAAAACAATCTCGTCACGATTCGCAATCCCAGTAATTCAGATCAGAACTGCTCTCGTACGTCTGCACTGGATTAGTTCTAGCAAGGGGCTTCTTCTGTGGAAGAACATTGTAGGCGCATTGAATTTCTTCCTTGCGCTTACAACTCTCTTCCACATAAAAGTTATTTCTGATGACATTACTTTGGACTTAACTTTTGAGATATTAATTTCACATTTGTCACATGGATATTTGTCCATTGCTGAAATACGATGTTTCTTCTTTCTCTTTCGCTAACAAATATGCTCAGTGGTGTACAATGTAGTTGTTGACATAAATCTTTCGTGTTAGCTCATCGGCAAAGATGTCGTAACAGCCAAGATAATTTTCCCTACTTCATGTTCTTTCTTAATTGACTTTAAGGTGGTCGTTGGGGCGTTACAACGGGTCATGATCTATGGTTAAGTCTAATTTACTAACGTCCGAAGAAACCCAGACACGTCATCTTGGGCACGAAATATAGGGTGAGACACCTAAGACAGGCCACCAAACATACAACCGGAAAGAATAAATATATCGAGGTGAGGTCTGCACCAAGGTACAGCGACAAATTTGGTAAATTTTCGTGGCGAACGTAAGTAATTTTTAACACTTATACCTGCGAAATTATCAAATATTCCTTAGCAAGAACTGTACGTCACCACTTTGACAGCATTCCGTAAACTGCCACTACAGAATTACTCTTACAAGGAGACGGCACGACCGTGGGGTCAGGGATATGTCCTAAATTTTGTGTGGTGAAGCAGGACCCCTAACGCCTCACATAGTTAAAATATTAGGAAGCACTACCCGGAAAATCCCGGGAAAATCGATCCAAAGTTTCTTAAGTGCGATATGAGTATAAAATGTTAGTCCATTGCCGAGGCGCCGTCTGGCCTAGATGTCTAGGGCTCGGACTCTTACGCCAGAGGTCTCGGGTTCGATTCCTTCTCCAGCACTTTTTTTTCCTTCTGTTTCATTTTCTTTTGTTAGTCCACCAATTATTCTGAAAGTTTCCCAAACCTACATTATCTTTAACAAATTAGTTACATTATTGAATAAAAATTATTTTCTTTTTGCCCAACAACACAATTCATGGCGGTGGGTTTTCCATTTTTCATTGTAAAGTATATGAGGAGCAAAATTGGATTTTTAATCAGAATAACAAAGTCGATTAGGAAACATTCAACTTTTATACATATAATGATTATAAACAAGAACCGCAGTGGTAATTATCGTAAAGACAAACAAAAAAATAGTTTTTGCGACATCTTGCGCAACATATGAAAGCGTATTTTTTACAATCACAGGGCGTTTGCAATAAATCTGTACAAAAACATGCCCCATTAACATTTACGAAAATGTTTTGAGTTTCTGATAATTTTGAGGCAAACCAGGAATACTGAATCATGTCTCGGAATATTGGTGACGATCATTGATGGAGAATTACAGAATGAATTTTTATACAATCTTCCCGGAAATTAATTTCACGATTCTCCTGTAACAATGCGCTGCAATTTTCCAAGCAACAAAAGAAAAATAAATTTGCTGGAGGTGGAATCGAACCCGAGACCTCTGGCATAAGTATCCGAACGCTAATCATGTACGCCAAATGGCGGCTCAGCAATGGACTAACATTTTATACTCATACGGCACCTAAGAAACTTTGGATCGATTTTTCTAGGTATTTTCCGAGTAATGCGTCCTAATATTTTAACCACATGAGGTGTTAGGGGTCCTCTTTCACCACACAAAATTGCGGACAAATCCCCGTCCCCACGGTCGTGCCGTCTCCTTGTTAGACTTGGGTACGACAGGAGGTTAGAAATACCCTGTCAAAAAACAATAATAGTACACCTCAAAAGACGACGTCGATTATGACCCGATAGCAACGTATGCCACCTGGAGTATAGTTGATGTACTGACAATGGTTTCAACGTATTCTGGCAACAGATAGCATCGTGGCATAGCTACCAGAGCGCCATCTGTGTCTGCTATTAAATAGGGAACGCGTACAGCCAGAAGGCTCACTATGGTGCAAACGTGTGAAACATGCAGGCAGCAATGTCCCGGAAATGCACGCGTGCTTCCTCCTATAGCCAACTGAGCGATGCTGCAAGGGGTCAAGCCGGCCGTGGTGGCCGAGCGGTTCTGGGCACTTCAGTCCCGAACCGCGCGATTGCTACCTTCGAATCCTGCCTCGGGCATGGATGTGTGTGATGTCCTTAGGTTAGTTAGGTTTAAGTAGTTCTACGTTCCAGGGGACTGATGTCCTCAGATGTTAAGTCCCATAGTGCTCAGAACCATTTGAACCATTTTTTGCAAGAGGTCAAATTGTGACCTTCTGAGTGAGAGGATTGTCCTTTCAGATAATTTCCACACAATTCTGGCGTACTGCGTCAGTTATGCAACGATGCTATTATCTGCGGTCGCGTGATCATTGTCACGTGCGTAGACACAGTTTTGGACGTCCACGCAGCGCAGATGCCCGCCAGGAACGTCGTATAGTAAGGGCAACAGTGGCATATCATACAACTACAACACTGATAAGAACGCTTGTAAGCCCGGAGGTGTCAACACGAACTGATTATAATCGGTTATTAGCAGTGGGGTTATGGGCACGCTCACCTCTAGCCCATCTTCTACTCACGCCATAGTATCGACGTGCACGGCTCAACTGGTGCCGTCAGAAGGCAGATTCTGCGTGCACGCAACTGATAGTCGTTTGCGTGTATGACATAGACCTGGTGAACGTTGTCTCGTAGAGTGCATTCGTCGAAGATATGTCCCTCACCCGAGGTTTTACCGTCTGGGATGCGATAAGACACAACTATCGTTCTCCTTTGCTGTTTCTGAATAGAATGATAACCAGCGCTTATCAAGTGCAGAATGTTTTTAGATCCCTCCTTTTTCCGTTACTGCAACAGGAAAATTGTGTGTAGTTCCAACAGGAGAATGTTCGCCCCCACACTGTTCGTGTACCACAACTGCTCTAGAAGATGTGCAGCAGTTCCCCGGGCAGCGCACACTCTGGACGTGTGGAATATGATAGAACGAGAACGGACGGTTATAGGCGCTACTGTCTGGAACCGCGCGACCGCTACGGTCGCAGGTTCGAATCCTGCCTCGGGCATGGATGTGTGTGAAGTCCTTAGGTTAGTTAGGTTTAAGTAGTTATAAGTTCTAGGGGACTGATGACCACAGTAGCCATTTGAACCATTTTTTGAACGAGAACGGACGCGTCGTTCAACAATTATCACAGAACTGCATTAAGAGGTCAGCAGGCGTGGCATAACGTATCCCAGGACACTATTCGCCATCTGTACGATCGATTGGATGCTAGTCAACGCCTGCATTACTGTCCCTGGAGGCTACACCAATGCTAGAGTGGCTGTTTCAGCATGGGTCGATACATCAGAAGCGCTTGTGATGTTGACCTGTAAATGTAGCCATTTCATGTACTCCATATGTACTGTTGCAACAACAAATCTTGAGTGAATTTGAAAGGGTTTACTAATTTTTTGTTCCGAATTGTATTAAGCGAACTTTTTAAGGCAAGAAAATTGTGACTTTCGTTCAACGTCCTATGATTTCATTACAGTTTCACTGAATAGGATTGCAGATGGTAATTGCGTTAGAGAGAAAACAGAAACAGTGGAATACTAGAAGGATGAAACGGTACTACCTTGCCGCTCAAAATAAAATTACGTGCTGTCTGTTTAATGAAGCTGTGCAGCAGTCGAAATAGAAATAAATAGTCTTAAAGCCATCCTCATAGACTGTACAAGATATTCGACTAAAAACAATACATGTATTTCTGTAACAAAGTATGCAAGTGCCTTCATTACGAACTAACGGATCTTTCGATTAGACTATTGGAAGTGATAGAAATTTCTGAGGATGTGTATATGAAGCAGTGAAAATCTTTGAGTCATCACCATTATCGTAATCAACCGGATAAAAATTTATCCAAAATTTTACACTCTATGTATACAGAGTGAGCAAAATAAAACTGGCCTTGTAAATAGTTCATGCAATTTAAGATAAGAATCCGAACTTCCATCATCGATGTGAGCTGGGTTGCATCTCTAAAGGTGCGTGAATTATTTACCAGGCCAGTTTTATTTTTTGGAACGTATTTAAGTCTATATTTGTAATTACGATAACTGCATTTAATTATTTCTATCTAGACAGTTACGTTGTTTAAGACTAACTGAACCAGCTGTAGCTGATTAACTCTTTTGATGTACGTGCAAAGGCTCCGTGAGAGGTAAGTTAGGAGAATCTGTGAAAGCAGAGTGAAAATTGCTTTTGTTCCTCGAATTTAGAGTTCATGCAAAGTTACGCCATTAGCCACTGGCCTCCAGCAATTCCGAGGATGGGGGATGGTGCGAGGCAGGGACAGGCAGTGTGGCCGGTGATGGATGCAGTCTGATAATCCGGCCGGGCCGGAAAACTTGCTCTCGAGCACCTGGTGGGGAAGAGTGGGCAGGAGGAACGTTCCGTCAAGGAACTTTTAGGATTACAGTTCTCGGAGTGGAACTAATTAACATTTTGGATTGGCTTTTGTGTATTAAATTTCAATTTAGGAACTATCGTACCCTAAAATAATAGAAAAATAATTAGTTCATAGTCATTGTATTCTATTTACAAAGACTCTCTGCCATGAGTACTCAACTGTTTCATTGTACAAAACAGAAATTGATCGAATGGTACAAAAATTGTATACGCAATTCTTCCAGTGTCACGTATAAATAACGACAGAACTGTCTTTCTGTAATGCAAATATGAAACACATACAATAGTTTGTAAGTATTAATCGTATGCTTTTGGTAACTGGTGTTATGCAGATGTCATCAATAAGTAATTTTTCACTCGCTAAGAATGTGTAAATCGATTGTATACATAATTCGTCAGTAACTTTTTAACTATTTCTTGCTATTGATAATTATTGCTCTTTAGTTTCTACACTACTACAGAAAGGACGATCCTACAACAATCACTCAATATACGAGTGTTAAACAAATATCCTTTAGTGAGTATGTGAAAATAAAATACATCACATAATTTTCATCTGAGTTTTACGTAGCTGAAATCAAAGTCTTCTTTGAAATCACAGAGTGCTTTAAATTCTTTTTGTCCATTCCGTTCATCTGGTACGTATCAAAATTGCCTCAAAGTTATGTTACATATGTAATATTACAGTTAAGTTTGCAAGTTTGCAAATATTAATTAAAATGATTAGCAACACGGTCGTATTCATCTACATCTTTGTTTGTGGAAATGAGGCTGGCACGTTCTCTGGTTTGAATAGTCCACCAACTCATACGTGTGAAGCCTATTCAGGTGATTCCCTATGCAAGCATAGGGACGAAATTAATACTGCTACAGTTGACAGAGTTTTATCAAATCCACGACTTACTTCCTTGTAAGACTACTTTGTCCTGAATGATACAGGAAATTAATCAGCAATCGATCATACCTAAATTTAACAAAATATAATGTTATCTTTAGTGTACATTTTAATTTCAACTTCACATCATTATCAATTAAATTAATATATTAATATTCATAATTAAAATCACTAAAATGTTTACTTTTTATTTATTTATTTGTCTTAAATATTGATGGGTAAATGTAAGAAATGGGGGGTGTTAAACTTACTCATCGTCGCATTAAGATTCAGCACATTAAAAACTACAAGAATAGGACACATTAATTTAATATTTTTTTCTTTGTTGGCCTTTGTTAGAATAGCTGGTAAAAGCGATAACTCATGCGTGAATTTTTACACGTATTGTGGAAAATAAAGTTCCATCAGACTTTCGGAGGAACACGTCAGAGACCACTCGTCTCTCATTCGTGAAGTGTGTACGGCTAGAAGGGAAGCCCCTGGTGCGGGGTTTTGTTAGCATTCAGCAACCACCTACTTGTAGTATTTTTTCTTAATAATCATAAAACAACTATACTTCAAAGCGGGCAATTATGCGTGCATTTCCTTCAGAAAGAGGCATATGTTTTGATTTATTTCAGTCATTTACAACACCTTGTAATAAATAATAACTGTGTGCTACGACTCAACTCTGAAATGGATGGAAAACACTACAGGAGTTCCCTAAGAAACTTTCTCTCAACACATTTCCCATTTGCAGTTGATATCTACACGGAGAAAGTGGCGTAGTCGGGATACTCCAGAAATGCATCAATGTTCCTATACCAAAGAAGGCAGCAACTACAAAACGTGAACAGTAACGAACTTTAAGCCTCATATCACATGCATCAAAAATTCTTATAAAAATAATTCTGAAAAGAATTAAAGTGGAAGAGATGCTGAGTGAAGATCAGTTTGGTTTCAGAAGGCGGTTGGGAACAATAGAAGCGATTCTGACACTGACACTCCTTATTGAAAAGCAATTACAGAAAAATAAACCAACTTATGATGCCTTTGTAGACCTGGAAAAGATATCTGATAACGTTATCGGGCAAGAGATGGTTAGAGTGCTGAGGAAAAGTGGAATGAAGTACAAAGGCATCCGTGTGATAGTTTCTGTAAGAATGAGGTGGCAGTGATTAGGAACTGTCAGCAGGAAGAAGAAGCAAATATCGGAAAAGGGGTAAGACAAGGATGTTGTCAGTCTCGTCTTATATTCAACACTTACATCCAGGAAGCTATAGACCAAGTTCGAGAAATTACTGAGGTTGGGATCAAATTTAATGGGCAGAAGGTAGGCGTGCTACGTTATGCAAATGATATTGCTGTAGTCATGGAGACAAAAGATGATCTAGAGGAAGTTCTCAGAACAACAGAAAGGATTCTATGCAATCAGTATGGAATGATAACAAGAAAAAGTCTAAAGTAATGGTGTGCAGTACACAAGCAGAATATGAACCTCTGAGAATGAGAATTGGAAGAGAGGAGCTGGAAGTGATAGAGGAATTTACCTACCTGGGAAGCAAAGTCACAAGGGATGGTAGAAGCCGGAAAGAAATTGTGAACAGACTACAACAGGCATTTAAGCTGAGGAGGAACTTAATAAACAGCAAGAACATCAGTCTAAAAATAATGGAACGTATCGTGAAACCTTTCGTTTGGAGTGTGGCCCTATACGAATTTGAAACTTGGACAATGGAAAGAGAAGAGAGAAGACGGCTAGAGGCACTGAAGATGTAGTGGTATGAAAGGATAATGAAGATCGACTGAACAAAGTAACAAATGAAGAGGTGCTTAGAAGAGTGCAGGAAACCATATCTCTGTGGAGGCGCATCCAAACAAGAAGAGACATACTTGTAGGGCACATCCTAATACACAACAGCATCGTTGGAACAATAGCAGAAGGAGCTACTGAGGGAAGGAATCGGCGGGGACGACCAAGGATATCATACATGCATGAATGATGCTGGATGCAACAAGTATGTGGAAATGAAGAGGAAGGCAGACGAGAGGAATGGCGATCTGCTGCAAACCAACCTCAGGATGGAACACTAAAAGAAGAAAGAAGAAGAAATGTAATCTGTAGTTTTTAGTACTACGTAAATTTGATTTCTGTTGCACGACCGTTTGATTTAATTGATCCTCCAGTTGACTTGATGGTGTTAGTTAAGGTGTATTAAGGTTTTGAAGTGTCTTTCCCTTTTAGATAAGTTTTAAAGTTACCTTGCGCATGGTCTGGATTTAGTATAAGTTTTTTATAATTGCGAGGGGTGTTAAAGTTGTGCTTATTCTGTTTTAGATATCCAGCTGGTTAGTGTTTTCAATGTTATTTGCCTGAGGGCGGCCACTGTTGGCGTCATCTTGGCGCTGGGGCATGTTGCACCAGTTTGTAAGAAAAGAAATATCCGAATTTTAAATTTAATTCTTACATACATGTGAATGTGGACTGATTATTAAGTGCATTATAATCTTGTAATAAATAGTGTAATTTGTTAAGCTTATGACCTATGGATTGTCGTCCTGGCATCTCTTGATTTGAACAATTTGTCCTATTTTTTTAACTGTTTACTTAAGTGTCTTTACAATACTCAGTAGTTGTTAATTAATTTTACCTGTGTCGTTTAAGTTGTAAGGACTATTTTACTTCATTTCTTGGGAAACACAGGGGGAGGGGGGCGCAATCTCAAGAACACACCATAAATGATCGTAATCGTCAATGAATGACTTACAAAAATGAAAATGAGAAACAGCAAAACCAACTGAATGATAAGTTGACTACGAATCAAATGAAGAGAGGACACAAGTTACTTAGCATTCAAGATACAGATTCAAAGGAAGTCGACGATTACATGAACCGAAAAGTCTTAGAGAAACATAGAATGATTTACACTGAAAACGACTGTGACGAAATTTACCGCGGAATGTTTCGGATTGAATCACAAGAACACGATCTTGTAACAATTTTAAACCTCACCAAAAGCTGTCTTAAGTTCGTAATACCACGACTTAATTTCGTCTTACCTTTGCAATTAATCGCAAATTTAATACGCAAAATTAGTGGAAAATAAGACAACGGGGTACAAACACCATACAAATAACATGACTGCGAGACCTTGCTACGAATAATCACTTCGAATGTGAAACGATCTCCTAAACAAACGGGAACACGCTGCGCCAAACCTTCACATATCCTTAGTAACTTTCCTTATCATGCTGTTGTCGATGTCCTTAACTACTTTCCTGATCATGCTGTTGTAATAGGAGGTGACTTGAACTTGCCACGTATTAGATTGGGAAGGTAATGCCATCAAAACTGGTAACAGAGACAGGGATTCCTGTGACATTATTTTGAATGTCTTGCCCAAAAATTACTTCTCACAGATAATTAGATAATCAAGTCGTTAACGTAACGTCTTAAAACCTCCTAGGAACAAAGAGAACTAAACTTAGAGAATTATTTAACATAGAGGAAAGTATGAGTGATGATAAGGCTGTGATAGCGAATATGACTACGAGTATTACAAGGACTTTTAAGAAACGTAGGAAAATATGTCTGCTTAAAAGAAATGTCAGGATACAAATTGCAGATTATTTGAATAGTCTGTAACAAATATTCAGTGCTGGTGACGAAAATGTGGAGCATAAATGGAAAAATTCAAAAGAATCTTTCAGTATGACATAGACATCTATGTTCTGAGTAAGGTAATCAGGGATAATTTAATATTTAAGAGCCATGTTGGAAAATTGCTACGTAACGAAAAAGAGCTCCATCACAGATTCAAGAGAAGTCAAAAAGCTAGCTGAAAACCTAACCCTGAACGAAGCGAAAATGAACATAAGGAGAGCAATGAGAGAAGCGTTCAAAGATTTCCTCTAGAAGACTCATCATGAATTCCTCGAACATCCTGCGAAACTCAGCGCTCTTTGTTCCTCTATGAGATCCGTAGCGTTTTAGACAAGGGCGCTCAGGTTGATGCCATGTACCTTGTTTTCAGGAAGGGAGTTGACACCATCCTGGGACGCCATTTAGTGAAAAAAGTCAGAGCTTACCGATTTGCGACTGCATTGAAGACTTCGTTGCAGATAGAACATATTGCTCTTATGGTAATTAAATCTTCATTTGTAAAGGTGATATCCGGAGTACCCCAACGAAGTGTGACGGTACCGTTACTGTCTACAATGTACATAAATGATCTAGTAGAAAGCATCGGAATCTCTTTAAGACTGTTCGCACATGATACTGTTATCTACAAGAAAGTAGCAACGCCAAGAGAGAGTTTCGATTGCAGAACGACTTATAGAAGGCTGATGAATGGTGCAGGCTCTGGCAGTTGACCCTGACGATAAATAAATATAACGTATTACGCATACATAGGAAAAGAAACCCTCTACTGTACAACTACACTACTGATGAGAAAGTGCTGGAAACAGTATGTGCCGTAAACATTAAGGAGTAATCTAAAGTAGTACCACAACACAAAGAAATAACAGAAAAAGCAGATGCCACTCGGAGGTTAATAGGAATTCATCCACGAAAGAAATGGCTTACAAGGCGCTTGTTCGACCGATTCTTCAGTATTGGTCGTCAATGTTGGACCCTTACGAGCTAGGACTGATAGAAGAGAGAGAGGAGATCCAACTACAACAGGCGCGATTAGTCACGGGATGGCTCAGCCAGCACGGGCGCGCTACTAAGATGGTCAGAAAACTCAACTGGTAACGGCAAAAGAGAGACGTTGTGCATCATGAAGAGATTTAGTGTTAGAACTTCGAGGGAGAGCACTTTGCGGGAAGAATCGGACAACAGATTTCTTCCTCCCACATACATTTCGCGAAATGACCACAGCAAAAAAATCTTTGTACTAAATGCTAAGGCAGAGGCTTGCTGCCAATCATTCTTCAGACTCGCCATTCGCGAGTCGAACAGGTAATGGACTATCAGTGTTGCCAGAAGTACCCTCCACCAAGAGGCATCAGATGGCTTGCAAAGTACTGATGTCGATCCGTGTCCTCTCTAAGTTATCGTTAAACATGGACTCTTAACCATCAGCACTGTTATTGCCTGAAAGGGCGTGGAAGTGAGCAAAAGTAACCGTTCTTCCGCCACACAAGACTTCAGAGAGAGAGAGAGAGAGAGAGAGAGAGAGAGAGAGACATAACTCAGTTTATGCTCTGAATACATCGATACTCTTTACAAACATCTTTGAAAAGTATCTACAAAGAGCAGCACATGACTTACTGAAATCAAAATAGTTGAAAAACTGAAAGTGCCCTTTGATAGGCAACATTCAAACTGAACAAGAATTTTTTCAATGAAATGAATACCCTTAGCTGTATACAGGCGTCGGTATAAGTCAACAGGGACAGTTGAAAATGTGTGCCCCAACCGGGACTCGAACCCGGGATCTCCTGCTTACATGGCAGACCTTCTATCCATCTTTTTTTTATATTCTCATTTTGTTCGTTTTCATTCGTTGCATCTGCTCGTGGCGGACGTCGCAAGACACCTGTTTCTGTTCGTTGTTGATCCATTACCTCCGTTTTTTTTTATTACAGAGGGCAGCTAACCTTCTGACCGAACACGCTGAGTTACCGTTACGGCATCCATCTGAGCCAACGAAGACACGGACGATAGTGCGAGTGCAGGGACTTATCTCTGGCACGCCTCCCGTGAGACCCACATTCGCAACTTATTGTCCCGCACTATATTCATAGTGCCCCTGCCCATCATACTCACTCGCGGCTTTACTGCCGATTTCCGCAACAGTTCGGGCACTGTTTGTGCATCCGCATAGAAGAAGATGGTCAAATGGCCGGTGAGCCTTAACTGATATATATATAAAGATGGTATCTGCTCTTTCGGACTGTCCGAAAGAACAGATACTATCTTCATATATATAAGAATGTTTTCGTTAGTCTGTGTAATATATGCGATAGTATTGCATTTTATACTACACTCCTGAAATAAATAACTCTACTGCTTCTCCAGTGAAGGAAATATTATTTGTCAACGAACGTCCTTGGACGTGGCAAATATAGTCAACAATTTATGCAACGATTTTCTGTGGTGCCACATGGGAAAAAGCATCCTCGTCAATTTGGTATCTGACCTCTCTAGTAAACACTTCTTGGTCCATTAGTTGCTTCCGCGTTTTGCTACAGCGGTGTTGAAATATCGCGTGTCCGACATCTGCATTTCCAAGCCACAAACCTGCGGAACAAACCACAAACCTTCATTAAACGTTTTCCCAGAGTAGCGCATTTCCTTAAAAGCCCCGCAGCGCGAACCCTATTGTCGGCCGCTGCAGACAGCGGAATTCGCCGTGTAAATTGAACGAGTTCTTTCAATTTGCGGGTAATGCCCGGGGAGCACGCGGCGGGACCGTTTGCATGCGGAACAAGTCCTTCCAGCGGCGACTCCTTCCCCCGGTCAGCAGAGATTGCGCATTCCTGTCACGGTCGCCAGGGGCGCTGAAGGCGCCGTCGGGCCAGTCTGCCCGCTGCAGCTGCAGACCCCAGACACCCTTACTACCCTTCTATCAGCACTCTAGTCGCGTGCTTTCTACGCCCAGATTTCGTTTCCAGCCGTCACAAGAAGCACCACCAAACGCAACTCACACACACCCAGGCACAGCTAGACAAGCACTGCGCATTCGAGTGCGCACACACTCACGCTTGTGTGCTTGCAAAGACACACACACACACACACACACACACACACACACACACACACACACACATGGATGCCATCCACTAGTTTTACTTTCATCTAGGTATGTCCTTGTCTCTTCGAATGCAGCAAAGAAGTTTCTCGTATCCCCGAACACCCATGTCTAGCCCACCTCCATTTGATCTTCAGTACTGTCATAATTACTTGACTCTCACCAGTCCCATTCATTGTTTTCATGCGTCTCATACTAATTCCCAAATTACCTTTCCAATACTGAGTGTTTCAATAAAATTCATCCCATCTCACAAGACTATATCTCCCACATGAATGAAGATAGAAATTCAGGTGAATTAGAATTTTTCATTTCTAAAACTTTTTTTCTAGAAAAGCCACAAGATTTTTCAGTGCCAAGGCTTTCACAAGCACACATAACCTCATTGTAATTTTTACATCGGTATTTAGGATCAAAGTTATCATTTGCCTTTCACAAATTTTCATTGCACCCTTCCATCTGACATATGAAAGACGTCCTTGCGACGTTAAGCCTGTCCCATACTTTTGCGGGTATATCTACAGCTCCTGCATCCATTGATGTTATGCGGTGCTGCAGTTCACATAAAGTTGTTGGAAAGGGAGACACACAGACAGAGCTTTCACAAACCTCACAAAACGATCGCATAGCATGAGACGATGTGACCTTGGAGGTCACGTTGCAACTGTACTTTGTACGTCCTGTACGGACTACACATCATTGAGGCAACTCATTATTGAGAAATGCTCTTACATCCTAGTGCCAAAGACGTGATTCTCCACCCTGTTGAAAAATGAAATTTGCTGTATTTCTCGTAATTGTGAAAAAGTCTAGATCTTCAAATTATCCTAGTACGCTATTCCTAGAGAGCGAACTAACAGCATAAGGGAGATTTTTACAAGCTACCACATGAACCAGCAACTTACAACTGAGGCCAAAGTTAACTTTTAGTTTCGATTCGTACGTCAACATTCACATAAATTTCGTATATTCATATATGTAGTACTATGGAATGGCATGAATCTTTCTGAAAAACTCTGTATTTTAGTCGGAACAGGATACACATTTTCTTAATAATGTCAGTCGGTCATACTGAGCGTAGCTGCATAGGCTAAAACAGACCATTACATCGTTCCTATTACTACGAAACTTCGGCTCTTAAACCACTTTCAAATTTTCGTGTACTATCACCCATTAAAATGGACATATTTGGGGTAGAGTCCAAGCAATCGTTAAATCACGTACGTTCTTGTACTTCTAAGTGATGTGAGACATCACTGCTGTTCTAGATACACTTGGTCCTGTGAGTTTAATTGCATATTACAGCCAACCCCCTACGTTTTGTTTTTTACCATTGATCACTGCTTGCTTGGACCTAACCTAAGCATATACGTACATATTAATGTGGTATACTATACAAACATTTTAAAATTGTATAACATGTAAAATTGGGTAGTCATAAATGCAAAATAAAGACATGATTTAACCCATTCTACTACAGCAAATGTGGCAGAATGTTATCATTCAGACAATGAATCTTTCCATAGCTATCTGAAAATTGCTCGGATTTTGTTCAAAAATGTTCAAATGTTTGTGAAATCTTATGGGACTTAACGGCTAAGGTCAGCAGTCTCTAAGCTTACACACTACTTAACCTAAATTATCCTAAGGACAAACACACACACACCCATGCCCGAGGGAGGATTCGAACCTCCGCCGAGATCAGCCTCACAGTCCATGACTGCAGCGCCTTAGACTGCTCGGCTAATCCCGCGCGGCGCTCGGATTTTGAACGATCTTCGTAGTAAATGACTATGTTTCATTACTAACAGTTTAAACTGACACCACTCATAGCCAACTTTCCGTGAAAAAAAAGCACAAGCATAATTCTGAAAACCCTAGTGTACCTTTCAGTTCTTCAAGTTGTTTAAATCTTTAATTTTTTGTCTCAATCAATTCATTGTATTCAGCTTCTGAAAAGACGAAGACTCTATCAACTGGTTCTGTGATTTCCTTGTTAATTGGTACAATTTAGTTTTCGATGCATAGATACTAAATTTAGTGCTAATATAGTTGCGCTAAGAACTACTGCAGTCAACCCCAGTGTAATTTACAAAAACAGTCTCCAACCATAATGGATAAAGTAATGCTATTATAGATGAATTTCATCCTCAGTATCACGATGTATAAAGGAAGCTGTAGACTTGATATATACATTTTTAAGGAAACGGTCCTGGACTGCATCAGTCCCTTGTTTCTCTTCGGCTTAAGACACTGATATTTCGATCACGCATCTGTGAATATACTTGCTGGTATGTTATGACAGTTAAAGTGAAGCTTGAACCTACTAGTCTGTTCTTAGATCAGATGAACCGTGACTGCCAGAAACCCCGTTGTCACCAACTAGACAATTTTTCTACCAAAAAGGTGGTCTCACATCCTTCCTCTCAAAGCTAAACGTAACTTGCACTCACACAACACATACCCTCTCTTTCATAATACACAATGATATTTCCAAGCAAAGTGCCTTACTGAAGCCCTGAAGAAAGTGATACACAAATATAGGTTAATAATGTAAGCGATATTGTGAATTGCGTCACTAACTCATGTTAGCAGATGATTGCGCAAATAATTCTATCTGACGCTGAATACCAGGCACTTCAAATCTCCTTGATAAACATTAATCGTTTTCTGCTCTGTATCTGTATTAAATAATAAGTGATACAGAAGTGTTATTCAGTGTTTTGTCGAATGCTGATGCCAAGTTGTCAATCGCATATTTCATTTGCCGCAATAGTTGATTGTTTGCATAACATTCTACGACTGATAATTTTCTTATTTTTATATTGACCCACAAGGATTACGTGGCAAGTTCAAATCATCTTCTTTCTTTGCTGTTGTTTACTGTATTTCCAGTACTCCTTCATATTCTCTCCATGCTGTCTTTTCTTTTTTCTGTCCATGTTGTTCCCAATTTATTATTTCTTCTACTCGTACCTTGAAATCCTTCTAAATTCAGAATTTTATCCTCAAAAACGTTTTTTTTTTCCTGCTGATTCTTCGATTTTTCTCGCTGGCTCATTTCCTGTCTCCGTAGTCCATGTTATTTCCGATTTCTTTTTCCAGAAATAGTTGAATATTCCTTTCATTAGCCTGTTCTCTTTCATTCAGTAGAAATGTTCAAAGAAGGTTAATTTTCGCTTTGGCACTACTTATGACATTTTTCTGTAGTTTTGCAGATCTCCTCGCTACTTCTCATTTTAATAGCCTGTAGTTTATATTGCACCAATTACTTTCCTAATAATAGGTCTTTCTAACACCTCTATTCTATCCAGCCTGTAGTTCATCGTTAAGCAGTCAAATGAATATAAATGTTTCGGTATTGCCACTGTGATATAATGTCTTAGCTTTGTGTTTCTAGATACGCATTTCTTATTATTATTGTTTTAAATTACAAATGAGTTCGTTCTCGAAACTGATAACTATTGATTATTTTACTGACATTAAGTCAAATTATAGTTCAGTAGTTATAATGTTCGTACTCATAAATGAGCATTTACGTACAAAGTTCTCCACAGCTGCACCGTAATTTTTTATCAGTTGATAGATTAGATATAAGTTGGGATGACGCAGCTTCCCTGATGCTGCAATAAAATCTGCGACTGGCGCTGCACCAAACTAAAATAGACGATTATGGTAATGGAGCAAAGCCAGTTTAAATTCATGTTAATGGTTTTGCTCTGGGATTCAACCGTTCTACAGCTTGCAACATGCTGAAAATCTCAACAGTCACGAACGGATAGTGGGATATGAGCTTCGTGTCTAATCAGGGAAAAGTACATTTAATACGGTCAAGAGTATATGCCCGTAGCAAGTTTGTTTATTTAACACTCACAACACCTAAATGCCGCTAATGGAGAACGAATCACAGTTCGATACACGCCAGCATACAATAAACACAGTTCACAGATATTAACAGGAATTCTCACGTTTTAAACTACCATCTGACACACATTTCAGATCCCGCAAGAATCTCTCAGCATGTTCGAATTTAGAACAGCAGTAACCTCCACTTGCACAATAATACGGCACAGGAAATTATTATTTTACACTTATGGGAAACAGAATAAAATACTAGTGTTTGTTACACTAATAAATAAGAGATATTTTACAAAATAAAATTTGAGACTGAACAAACGATTGCATATACAGGCCACTGCAAGAATGTTAATAAAAAAATATTCGTTTCATACTAATGCTACTGATTTTATTGAAACTGAGTCAGGAACTTCCCCGAAACAGATAAATCACAGATAAAGTGGTAGTCCATGTTAATAACTGAATTCTATAATTTCGATCATGACTTGCAGAAGATCCATTATCCTATATCTACTTCTAAAATCTGCGATCTTTCTACGTAATTCAAAGCCAGTGTGTGTGTGTGTGTGTGTGTGTGTGTGTGTGTGCGCGCGTGTGCGTACCACGATCTGTTAGCTTTTCTTGTGATCATCAACTCTCTGAGTTTAGTGGCAGTCATATGTGCAATCGTATCTATTTTCCCTTTGTTTCCCTGAAAGCCCGAAAAGATAGAAAAGTATTTTCTTTTAGTGACGTGCCCGTTTCTTGTCAGGAAATAATTGATTTTGGTTTAGAATTAGGATGTTAAATTTGTTTGAAGTATATACATATTCTACATATCCGTCTTGCGTGAGCATAGAAATGGACTCTGTGTTTTGTGTGTCATATCCGTCACAATGTTAACCTTGGAGTGTATTTTCTGTTTCGATTTTGACCCCCTGCTTACTTCCCTATTGTGTTTCAAGTCAGATTATGCATTTCTATGTACCCCTCTTTTCGCACTATAGTCAGGAATGTAAACATTTTTGGGCAAGTTCAGGCTTGGGTGATAGCAATGTTATAATGGTGAATTTTCACATTCATTTGAAAGACGAATTTTACATCAACGATTCATCAGTGTAGATAATATCTATTACATTTACAACGATCGAAGGAAGATTCTCGATACGTTGTACTCTGAATTATTCTGTCTGGTTAAAACTCACAGATTTAACTGACGATACATTAAATTCACCATTTACCATTTTGTTTTGTGTAACATCATATAATAATTACGGTGAAACGAGTAAAATGACATCGCTCTTAAAAATATTTACACTAGAAATTTCCACTAAAATATTCGGGCTATTTGCTAACATATTTGCTGCCGGATGAGTGCAAGTCCATTGTCACATGGCCTTCAGATAATGACTGAACTAAGCTTTGGCAGTAGGACTGCTTTCGTGCCGGCCAGTGTGGCCGAGCGGTTCTAGGCGCTTCAGTCTAGAACCACGCGACCGCTACGGTCGCAGGTTCGAATCTTGCCTCGAGTATGGACGTGTGTGATGTCCTTAGGTTAGTTACGTTTAAGTAGTTCAAAGTTCTAGGGGACTGATGACCTCAGATGTTAAGTCCCACAGTACTCAGAGCCATTTGAACCATTTTTGATTTGAACTGCTTTCGTATCTAACACAGTACGTGGCATTTTTGGAAAATTTGACTGCAAACATTCTTATGTTGTCAAGTGCGTGCGTGCGCTTGTGTGTGTGTGTGTGTGTGTGTAGTGTGTGTGTGTGTGTGTGTGTGTGTGTGTGTGTGTGTGTTTGTACCGGGTGCCTGAGACACTTACGATCAAAATTACACAGATGATACGGGAGTCCAAATTGAATGATCTGAAACGAGAAACCACAGGCCTGAAAATAATATGGGGTGTTTGAGGGGGATTCATCCCATTTCGTAAGACTGTATATTCTACGTAAATACAGATGCAAACGTGGGGTACATTTAAATTTAAGCTTAACCTAAGAGCTTAACTCGAGCCAGTTTTAAGGTTGCCAGGTCATGTGACTGCTGGCCAGTGTTTCTCTGGTGCAGATAGCTCGTTCCCTCGCTCGTTCCTCCGTTTGTTCCACAGTTTAGAGATGCTGGAAACTTCATTTTTCAGTAGTACAGGACACCACTGCACTGCCACTGCTGTGTAAGAGCTTTCTCAGCAATGAGCTGCCTCAACGATCGATCGGCTGTAGCCACGTACAGATAACACATTGCACCATTTTCCTCCTGTAATGTGGCTCTACTCCCGTTTCATCAGCGATGTACAGTATGTAAAGCGCTGAGAGCCTCTTTAACAGAAACATTCTTTGCGAAACACTCGGTATCACATTTTAGCAAAATAACAAGTATATCCTTGCTATAACACAAGTGTTTATACATGGAAAAGCCACGCTGACAATGCACTCGCCCTGCGAAAAGTGAACGTCGAAGAATTTTCAGAGCAGCATAATGATCTTTTGTTTTCTTCCTCCTGTACGAACCTGCTTCCCGTAGCTTGGGAAGCCCAAAACAGTTATTGCGTGCCGAGATAGTCGGCGCATTGGCGATAAAAACTGTGTCAGGGTGGCGCAGAGGTCAATGTAACTGTCTAGTAAACAGGAGATCCCGGGTTCGAGTCCCAGTCTGCCACATATTTTCACTCGTCGCCCCTGATTCTGCGCAAAGTTTCGATGAAATTGATATCATTACTTCCTTTTCTTTCTATCTCTTCCACGTTCAGCTTACATAGGAATTGTCACTCAATCCCACATAGACTGGCTTGCTAAATCACTTGATTTTAATCCCTTAAAAAGGACAAACTATTTAGATGGTGAAACTTAGCTGTCTACATACCCCCACCCCCCGCCCTTTTTTTTTTTAGCTTTTCGTAACGTAATCTTCGGTGACTAGCTTCAGCTTGATATGCTATACTTGAAGGAACTTGTGGACTCTCTTCGTCGACAAACTGAGGCCCTTATCAAGGCTGGAGGAGGTGTTACAGTGCATTAGCATGATGTCTCCTGGTGGGACTAACTTTATGGCCTATGTGCTCATTTTTCGTTCCACTTCTCTTGAGTTGTATTAATAAAAAGCGCAACTGAAAAATATGTTCTGCTTAAGAAAACAAAAACTTGGTAAAGAAGAGCGTTTAGATTGGATAAGAGATTTATGATACTCCATAAACAAAGCTATTCCGTTAAGTAAATTTTGGAATAGCGTAAGGAGTTTTAAGGGCGCTAAATGATTAAAAAGCCCCATATCAAGTTGCTGATATTCTTGACACTAGTCTGACCTTGATAGGTCCTCTAGAAATATCGTACTGAGAAGCAAGGACAGTACCGGATGACGTAAAAGATTATCGTCTTAACCCCTTGCCGTGCTTTGACGAGTTCCACTCGTGGAGGCAAATGCGGACCAAACTTAAACATCACGAGTCACATTCGTGGAAAGAAAATCAGGCCAAACTCTTTTTTTCATATGTCGGATATGGTTCCATTTAATACGTAAATTATGAAAAGAACAATATGTGGCCAGAGAAAGGAAATATATGTTGATCACCGAATAAATATAGCAGCGATCATCTTGAAAATATTTTCAGTTGCCTTCCTATGAAAAGCACGTAAAATCATCACTAGGTGAAACACAACTTCGATTCCAATTGCAGTATTCAGCCCATTACCCAAAACATGTCGATTCGACGCATAAAAATATTAAAAAGAATGTGCAAAGTTGGTATGAAGCACAAAGTACGAAGCGAAACGATGTGGGATGGCATGGAGTATAAAGAGGCGTTACATCTACTACAGTGCTTTCCTAACTACCATGCCATGCAGGACTCCAAATTTTTCGAGTTTTAGGAATTTGTCTATTAAAAATTCATTCGACTGGAGTACTTTTTCTTGTAATTAATTTTTTGTTCACAATATCTACAGGATCCCTCTGAAATAGTCACACCTGAACATGCGCACAACCGTAATAATTTCCTTTAAAGTGTTGTTTATGTGTAAAAAATTTATGTTTATACTAAGTTAGCGCCCGCTGTATGGTCTGCACAGTTTTTTTCTTTCATCACATTTTTCAGTTGTTCACAAATTGCAGCACCTTCTAAACTTTTCACGCTAATTAAGGCCATAGAAGCATGGCCTTTCCCGAATATTCTTCCGACCAAAAAGCGATGCTCGTAACTGGAGTCCAAGGCTTTTGTTAATCATGTCTTGTGCGTTCTTTTGGTGATATTACCATAATAACTTTCATCCCTTAACTCATTTCTTTATATTTAATCTGAAGTGAAACACTAATGTTGGTAGATTTAGTTTTTGAAAAAGATTTTTAATGTAAAAAAATATCTTCTTTAAAAAATTTCGTCCCCTATTTCACCCCCTTAGGACTTGAATTTCGAAAAACAGTGAAACACGTATTTTATTATTCCGAACAGAGAAATCAAATACAAATTTTCATAGGTTTAGCTTTGAAAGTGTTTTAGTATTTCTGTAATAATGATTTATTTTCAAAAAACTTCGATTATCCCTCTTAGTAGTTGAATTTCGAAGAGCTATGAAACTTGTATTCTCTTATTTCTGACTGAGAAACTAAATACCAATTTTCGTAGTTCTACTTTCAAAATTGCCTTAATAGCGATATATTTTCGAAAAGGTTTTCACCCCTTAGTTAACCCCCATAGGGGCGGAATTTTGAAAACTCCCTCTCAAACGATGCCTACAGTTTACTATCAACACCCTCTCCAAATTTCAAGATTCAATCCTTAGCGTTTTGGTATGGACGATGATGAATCAAAGAATCACTCTGGCCGTACTTCACTCCGTTAGGGGATGAATTTCCAAAAACGATAAAACACGTATGGTTTTGAAACTTTCTGGCAGATTAAAACTGTGTACCCGACCGAGACTCGAACTCGGGACCTTTGCCTTTCGCGGGCAAGTGCTCTACCACTTGCCCGCGAAAGGCAAAGGTCCCGAGTTCGAGTCTCGGTCGGGCACACAGTTTTAATCTGCCAGGAAGTTTCATATCAGCGCACACTCCGCTGCAGAGTGAAAATCTCATTCTGGAAACGTATGGTTTTATTACTAACCGAGAAGCCAAATGCCAAGTTTCATAGATTTCGCTTCGAAAATGCTTTCACAATGAAACATTTTCACAAAACTGTTCATCACCTGTTCATCCTATTAGGGGATGAATGATCAAAAACAGTGAAACTGGGACAGGTATTTTTCACCAACTGCGATTTGGTCGCATATACAAACAGTGATCCAATTCTATCAATTTTTGTTTGTTTGTTTATCCAGTCTTTGATCACAATCTCATTTCTTTAGACGATGACCGGTTTCAGTCCGTAATGACCATCCTCAGTTTTTTTTACATGGTGTAAAAAAAATCTGAGGATGCTCATTACGAACTGAAACCGGTCATCGTCTAAAGAATTGATATTGTGATCAAAGAGTGGAAAAATAACAAAAAATTACAGGTATTTTATTTCTAAACGAGAAGCCAAACAAATTTTGAGCGATTTAGCTTCAAGAATCCTTTCATAATGAAATTTTTCATAAAAATTTATCCCCTCTTTCACTCCCTAATGGGTTGAATTTACAAATACACTGAATCACGTTTTTTTTTTTTTTTAATTTGTAATGGAAGTCATATACCAATTATCATACATATATCCTTAAAACTACACAGGTATCATTACCCAGTGTTGAAATTTCTACCTACGAAAGAGAAAGATCCCTTACTAGATGTCCACATCGGACAGAGAGATAGAAAGTGAGAGTGAGAGAGAGAAATGAAGAGAGAATGCGAGAGAACAATTATTCGCTGTGAGTAAATCTTGTATAAACACTGAAAAGATCTGAGTGAGTGAACAAAGTAAATGATGGAACCGTAGGGATTGGCAGCAAGAACATAAGACCACTGCAAACACTTGTTACTTCGCCCGCGCGGCGGTGTAGCATCGTCTCCCGAGGGCATTTCAGTCGGTGTGGCCGGGCACCTCGCCGGCTGGGCTATCTTCTAGAGGCCATTTCCACGGCGAGAGCCTTTGCATAGAGAGTGGGAGAGACAAACAGAATCCTGCTGGAGTGCAGGTGAGCGCCGGTGATTGTCCGTAACGGCCGCGTCCTTTCTCTAGGGGCGCCGCCTCGCTTACTGCCGCTGAAAACTCCGCTCCCTCCAAACATCAAAGATTTTGCTACTTACTCTGAGAGTTCCCAATCATAGTGCTCTCGCGACTATCGTGTTCACCATCAAAACGGATCTCGCTCTCAATCAGGAAACTTCGTTCCACATTTATTTGACGCAACCATCTTAAAATGCGACTATTACATTTTCAGTACCATTTCACAAATTAAGTGAAATCATCTATTTTACTAACAATATTTTGTATGAGACAGGCGAAATACCCTCAGACTTCAAGAAGAATATAATAATTCCAGTCCCAAAGAAAGCAGGTGTTGACAGATGTGAAAATTACCGAACTATCAGTTTAATAAGCCACGGCTGCAAAATACTAAAACGAATTCTTTACAGACCAATGGAAAAACTGGTAGAAGCCGACCTCGGGGAAGATCAGTTTGGATTCCGTAGAAATGTTGGAAAACGTGAGGCAATACTGACCCTACGAATTATCTTAGAAAATAGATTAAGGAAAGGCAAACCTACGTTTCTAGCATTTGTAGACTTAGAGAAAGCTTTTCACAACGTTGACTGGAATACTCTTTCAAATTCTGAAAGGCTATTTACAATTTGTACAGAAACCAGATGGCAGTTATAAGAGTCGAGGGATATGAAAGGGAAGCAGTGGTTCGGAAGGGAATGAGACAGGGTTGTAGCCTATGCCCGATGTTATTCAATCTGTATATTCAGCAAGCAGTACAGGAAACAAAAGAAAAATTCGGAGTAGGAATGAAAATCCATGGAGAAGAAATAAAAAATTTGAGGTTCGCCGATGACATTGTAATTCTGTCAGAGACAGCAAAGGACCTGGAAGAGCAGTTGAACGGAACGGACAGTGCCTTGAAAGGAGGATATAAGATGAACATCAACAGAAGCAAAACGAGGATAATGGAATGTAGTCGAATTAAATCGGGTGATGCTGCAGGAATTAGATTAGGAAATGTGACGCTTAAAGCAGTAAATGAGTTTTGCTATTTGGGGAGCAAAATAACTGATGATGGTCGAAGTAGAGAGGATATGACAAGGAAGCGATTATGAAAAATGAAAATTTGTTAACATCGAGTGTAGGTTTAAGTGTCAGGAAGTCGTTTCTGTAAGCATTTGTATGGAGTGTAGCCATGTATGGAAGCGAAACGTGGACGATAAATAGTTTAGACAGGAAGAGAATAGAAGCTTTCGAAATGTGGTGCTACAGAAGAATGCTGAAGATTAGATGGTAGATGACATAACTAATGAGGACGGTATTTAATAGAATTGGAGAGAAGAGAAATTTGTGGGACAACTTGACTAGAAGAAGGGATCGGTTGGTAGGGCATATTCTGAGGCATCAAGGGATCACCAATTTAGTATTAGAGGGCAGCGTGGAGGGTAAAAATCGTAGAGGGAGATCAAGGGATGAGTGCACTAAGCAGATTCAGAAGGATGCAGGATGCAGTAGCTACTGGGAGATGAAGAAGCTTGCACAGGATAGAGTAGCATGGAGAGCTGCATCAAACCAGTCTCTGGACTGAAGACCACAACAACAACAGTGTGTATTAAATATCAAATTGTATGTAAAGAAGTAAAATATAAATATCAAGTTAATCTTTCTCCAAATATTTGAACTGATATACAATGAGGTAACGAAACTAACTGGATACGTCTCATGTCGTGTCGGACCTCCCTTTGCCCTGCGTAGTGCCACAATTCGCCAAGGTTTTGAAAGTCCTCTGCAGAAATATTGAGCTTGTTCCTCTTTAGCCTTTCATAATTAAGAAGTGTTGACGGTGCAGGACTTTGTGCACGGGTAATCTGGGTGGTCAAATGATTCGCTCGGATTGTCCAAAATGTTCTTCAAATCAGTCGCGAACAGTTGTGTCCCATTGGCACCGTTTGAGGACATGAAGTCCATGTATGGCTGAAAATGGTCTCCAAGAAGCCTAAAATAACCACTTCCAGTCAATGATCAGTTCAGCTGAACCAAAGTCCATTCCACGCAAACACAGCGCACGCCTTTACGGACCATCACCACCTTACGTAGCACCTTTTTGACAACTTGGTTCCATGGCTGTGGGAAATACGCCACAGTTGAAACCTACCATCGGCTGTTAAGACTGAGCCGGTCGTTGTGGCCGAGCGGTTCTAGGCACTTCAGCCCGGAACCACGTGACTGCTACGGTCGCAGGTTCCAATCCTGCCTCGGGCATGGATGTGTGTGATGTCCTTAGTGTGGTGTCACCGCCAGACACCACACTTGCTTGGTGGTAGCCTTTTAAATCGGCCGCGGTCCGCTAGTATACGACGGACCCGCGTGTCGCCACTGTCAGTAATTGCAGACCGAGCGCCGCCACACGGCAGGTCTAGAGAGACTTACTAGCACTCGCCCCAGTTGTACAGCCGACGTTGCTAGCCATGGTTCACTGAGAATTACGCTCTCATTTGCCGAGACGATAGTTAGCATAGCCTTCAGCTACGTCAATTGCTACGACCTAGCAAGGCGCCAGTTATCCTTTGCTATGTATCTAATGACGCATACACTGTATCAACAAGACCAATGTTCACCAATTGTGGATTAAAGTTAAGTATTCCAGCAGCTACGTACTTTTCTTTATAGCATTCATTACGTATCCGGTTTCAGACCTCACGTCAGCCTGTGTGAGTTTAAGCGCGTGCCTTTCGGTTACCCGTCATTGTGGATTGGCTGTCTTGCCAGTCCACAACACTTAGGTTAGTTAGATTTAAGTAGTTCTACGTTCTAGGGGACTGATGACCTCATATGTTAAGTCCCATAGTGCTCAGAGCCATCTGAACCATCTGTTAAGTCTGAAACCACTACTCATTTGATCGGGCCAGGGTTTTTCAGTCGTCTAGGGTCCAAACGATATGGTCAAAAACCCAGGAGAAGTGTTGCAGGTGATGTAGATCTGTTAGTAAAGGCACTCGCGTCCGGCTTCTGCCGCCATCTTCCATTAAAGCCAAATGTCGCCGCACTGTCCTAACGGACACGTTCTTCGTCTGGACCATTTTGATTGCTGTTATTATTTTGCGCAGTGACAACCCTACGCAAACGCCGTTGCTCTCGATCGTTAAGAGGAGTCCGTCGGCTACTGCGTTGTCCGTGGTGAGAGGAATTGCCTGAAGGTTGGTATTCTGGGCACACTTTTGATACTGTGGGTCTCGGAATATTGAATTTCCTAACGATTTCCGAAATGGAATGTCCCGTAAGTCTTGATGGCTCTCGATCTCCCACCATAACCGAGTCCATCAACATGAGGTAGCAAGTATGAGGTAGCCAAGGTGGTGGAAACGTGGGTTCTACTATGCCAAGACTGCTTGGTAGCTACAACAGAAAAACACAATTACTTAGCAGGAGTACAAATTAAGAATTTATTACTTAACTTTGTTGTAGTTGGGTGACAATTATAGAAGACGCGACTAGACTAAGCGTCTGTAGAATGACATAATTTACAAGTCACCAATCTTGCAGTGACGAATTAATCTCTCTTAATCTTGAATGTCGAATCCGGTGAATTTGAAGACTAACTTGGCACTGGGCTACAAAAACTTGATGGCAGCAATGACTGAGCTGCAGACGATGCCTGACTAACATCAGCGCTGGCTGACCATTGAGCGTGGCTACGAACTGTAGACTGGCACAACCGCACTACACCCCTGCTACACATGAAGTGACCTAGCGGCGCCTCGCGGCTAGCGAAAGTATTGCGACTGGCTATGTACTCTTTGGCTAGCACAGCCGTTCTTCTGTTCCGTTTATCGAGAGAATCGCATCCGGCGGATCGATCTCTCAGGCGGCGTTGTGGTCGTATGACTGACGACGTCACAAGTCTGGCTCCATGTACCATTCCACATTCACGGTATATTAATTCCCATCGTGCGGCCATAATCACGTGGGAAACCTGTTTTCAGAATCACCTGAGTAGAAATGACAGCTTCGCCAATGCACTGGTCTTTCATACCATGTGTATGCGTTACGACCGCCATCTGTACAATTGAATATCGCTTGCACATGACTTCTGTCACCTCACTGTTTTTCTAGGTATTAGAGACCTTGAAAAATTTACTGGGAAAACTCCTTAGCTGGAAACACATTGATGATCAGCAAAACCATCGAATTTCTTTTTGGTGCACATCATACATTTCCAACACAAAAAGATGGAATGAACACACCATGAAGAGTAAACTTAACTAAATCAAACTCCGCCCGAACAGGCTATGAAGGCCCAACCGTACCGACCGGCCTCCGTGTCATCCACAGCCCGCAGACGCCCATGGACGCGGATGTGGAAGGCATGTGGTCAGCACACCGCTCTCCCGGTCGTACGTCAGATTACGAGACCGGAGCCGCTACTTCACAAGAAGAGCGACCTACAGAACGGAAAAATATCTGTGAAAGTGCACTTATCTGAGAATTCCAGGTGTGATTATGTGTCGGCCTGTGTGGCCGAGCGGTTCTAGACGCTACAGTCTGGAACCGCGCGACCGCTACGGTCGCGGGTTCGAATCCTGCCTCGGGCATGGATGTGTGTGATGTCCTTAGGTTAGTTAGGTTTAAGTAGTTCTACGTTCTAGGGGACTGGCGACCTCAGATGTTAAGTCCCATTGTGCTCAGAGCCCTTTTGTGATTATGTGCTATTCATTGCAAAGACACACAATGGCGTAATCTAAGAAACTATACTGAAGCCAGTATTTTACATAGGTGGTAATCATTAACAGATTCACAGCTGCTGAACGATTGTCGTTCCTCTTAATGACACGAGGCTATGAAAAATGTATGAACGCCCTATGCTCAGGTCTCACTTTCTGTGGAGTATTACAGGATGTTAATTGCTATACTTCACAGAGATATCATAAATTCTTTTATCTGAGTCACGGGAGACAAAACGGCTGTAAATGACGGTAATCACTAAATGCAGCAGAGACAATGAGAATTAAATTTTATCTAGTTGTACCGATTAGAAATGGACCCGTGCACTATGCGAAGCATTCAGGCACGCTGACCTCTTAACTGCGAAAGCTGACACCTGAAAACTATCCACTCTGGTTTAAGAACTCTGCATACAAGCGAAATACAGTGGAGCTTCAGCGCGCAGGACGAAGCAGTAGAAAGGAAGCGCATTTTAAATAATAATACGCTCGTTTACAATGGATCTATTCAGTACAGTATCAGAATGGTACAGAAATGAAGACCCACTGTGAAACAGAAACTTCTCCAAGCACACCCAGCGCCCCTCCTATACCGCTCTCTTTGACACACACACACACACACACACACACACACACACACACACACACACACACACGCACGCGCGTGCAAATACTCACCAACACGCATCAGCTTATGCGTTCATGTACAAACAGCCTAAAAGCTGCTGAAATGAAATGCCGGACGAAATACAAACGGAAAAACAAATGGTCGTTGATTGCAGCCATACTCTGCAGTGAGAGCGAAATCAGAGCTATTTCTATATTTTATGCCATGCGAAATTCAATGTACTGATTTTTAACACTGAAAAGTTTTGTGTATTCCGGTAATTAAAACATTTGTTTCGTCAGAAGGATCTAAAACCGCAAGAAACAAACTATAACCATAATTTTCGTTTTCACCTTTGTGAATTGGTCTGTAGTAATACGTGCAATGCAAACACGTGTTTTCAGCAACAGATCTGTTCCTGTAAGCAAACTCCTCTTGATAATAGGAACTGCGCTATCTTCTTCCGTCATAACTTGTCAGAATTTTATCAAAAGCAGAATCAAAACCTTCTATCTCCCACACTTTTTTACGCTATCTAAAAACTGATTTTTTATCTTGTGTCAAGAAACAAATTTGCTAACAAGTTGACAAATTATGACTGGTAACGAATATTATAAACTATTTAGTAACAGATTAATTTTATCCATCACAGATATTTTAGAACCCGTGACCGTTAATTGAATGTAGACACATAAAACTGCAACCAGTCTGTCTGTTGAATAGTTATTTATTATTCCTCCAACCGGTTTTCGAACCTTTTCAGGTTGATCTTCAGATGGTTTTCTGGAAGTTACATCACTATTTCTAGCATATTGCTGGGTGCGGGCTCTGTGACAAGAAGATGGAACACGCTTTAATGTATCGCCATGAGTATTGTTTATCTGTCGATATGGATGCAAAATTTTTGGATTCGTACTTACTGCGACAGTATGGGTAGCTTTCTTCCGTTAGTGTTCATCTGTCTGTTTTCATGCTGATGGTCGGTTGGTACATCACTTCACATACTTTTACGCAATGTGTATGCATTTACACAGCGATAGCGCAACTTTGCCAGCATTCAGCATGTGCTATACAACTGTTGCTTGTAACAAAGATCTTGACAAAAAGATATGGCATAGGCCAACTTTGCTCAGAAATGTACTTTGTTCTTGTTTGTGTGTATTAAAGTGTGTATATATGGGTAAATAGTGTTAACATGAGAGCACAAAATAAAATAAATAAATAAATAAATGAATTACTACAAGAACAAACTAAAAGTGATCTGATGTCTCACTTCTATTCGTATATTAATGTGTGATACAGTCAATTTATGAGCAAATGCTTCAGTCGGGATTGGCTTCAACATTAATGTCCAGGAATATTTATTTATTTAGTAATATAATCTTTACGTATGAATTTATCGCCAGCTGTTATGCTCACGTCATGAGCTAGGAAATTACTAAATCAGTGCTACAGACTTAGAAATGGTACGTTTCTAAAGACTAGTCGATCAGAATACAATAATTTTACAAGTAATTTCAACAGGCTGAACTTTCTGGATAGCTTCTGTCACGTTAATCAGCCATTACAGTCACATTCATTATTCACGAGCAGCGAATAACAGACGAACAAGTGCAGATAATTATTTGATTTTTAAAAGAAGTCGGGCAATCTACTATCGTAACTCCAAAGGACACGTGTTCATAACTCCAAAGACCGTGTAGATGATTAAAGACTCGTGATTTTCCTTCTTTCCATTCCTAGAACAACTGCACTGTTGAGTGGATTATGTAAAACTGTACGCATAATTGCATAATTCTAAGAATATTGTAAGTGGTTTTTAGAACCAAGTTACGTATCCTTTACAAATGAATAGCATTTATGGTGGTTATGAAAAGTTGTCATTAGCTTCGTCGTGTTGCAAAGGTGTATCAGACAATTCTTCACACGATTGAGGAGTACATTACGTGTTACAAATCGCTGCTGTTCATTTGATGTATTGTCCTCCATTTCCGTAAATGGACTAATACGTCAAACTCGATTTGCTTCATTAATCATATGAAAGAAGAAAATGTTTTACGTAACGAAACACGTTTGAATGAAGAATAAGGCCTCACGTCTACAGATGAAGCTTGGGTAACCTCCTCGATCTTTCAGACAGAAACACCTTACAAAATAAGGTTTCTCTCCACGAAATGCGGTGCCAGACTATACTATGACACACATAATTAAATCTTGCAAATCTCCTTCGTTATAAAACAGCCACACGTTATACGTGTTTGTTATGATTCATTTTCAGTGTAAGAGTTTTTGTTGTGTACTCCTGTGGTCTTAACCCAGTCTCCATGGTCCATGCACTGTACTATTCTCTGAAACGAGTGTTTTTCTGTTACCGAGAAGCTTTGACCTTTTCGGTGCGCTAATTGAAATATGATGATGTTCTGATTTTTATAACTACACTAGTATCCATTACTTTATATTTATTAAATTGATGACTGCTGTCGCAAGCAAATCACTTCTAACTAACGACACGTTGTCATTTCGCACCTCATATTGTCATTCCGCACCCCTTATTGTGAAACCGCCGATATTAACGGAAAATTTCTTACCTTTACTGCACATTCATTAATTAAGGTGAAATTAAAGTGACCTTTGCTAGACTCCCTACTTAGTACAGGTTAAATATATGTTTAAATAGTTAGTTATATCGCTAGTAGAATAAATTATTTATCTAGCAGGAATTCGCCGTCGAGGGATCCCAAAATAATCAAATAACTCTGTGAGTACTAGTACATGAATCATTATCAGAATAACTGTCTAATATACAGATTCTCTTCACACATTTCTTAATGTACCAGGTATCTTCAGACTCTGAAACATCCAAGGCCTTCACCAGAGCGTTTCAAAATGTTTCATTAATTGGTATAGTATTATACGGGGTGGGCCAAATGTCACTAGCCATGGTGTCCCACTGAAAACGTGTAGGTAAACTTGTTTACTTTGTGATAATTATTGATACAAACACTACAGTGCACTGCTATTACATCAGACACCTGAGACATTCGTCATTGTTGATTCTAACCAGTTGTGAAGAAGTTTCCTAGCCGGTCGAAGTGGCCGTGCGGTTAAAGGCGCTGCAGTCTGGAACCGCAAGATCGCTACGGTCGCAGGTTCGAATCCTGCCTCGGGCATGGATGTTTGTGATGTCCTTAGGTTAGATAGGTTTAACTAGTTCTAAGTTCTAGGGGACTAATGACCTCAGCAGTTGAGTCCCATAGTGCTCAGAGCCATTTGAACCATTTTTTAGAAGTTTCCTAAACAAGAGTTTTTGCTTTTAAAAAACATGGTACAATACGTCGTTACAACTTAATTGTATATGAGTGAAATAATGATGTCAGTATCAACATTGTTCCACCTACAATGAAGGCTACCTAATTTATGGAAACGTGTTAAGAATACCTGATCTGCAGCGAACTGCCTCGGGTGAGGTAGACCACCAATAAGTGATGAGACTAAGCTTGAAGTTTTACAAGCGGTTATCCAGTGTCCCAAAATCTTTACTCGTAGGCTATTTCTCGAACAGGATACTCCTTTAACTTCTGTGCGGACAATTTTACTTAATGCCAAATTCAGACATTACATACCTCATCTCATACACTGGCTATTTGAAGACGATCCTGACCGTAGGCTTCAATTTTGCGAGAATGTTAAACGAATTAAGAGCAGATGATAATGATTCGCCTTATATGGTAATCTGGTGTGATGAGGTAAGCTCCAAATATCTGGCCATGCCAACAGACACGACTGCACCTGTTGGTACAGAGAGAAGCGATAGGTTGTGACTTTTGGCCCACCTTGTATTTCCGGTATACACTTATGCCTTCTATTTCCATTGTGTGCACATACAACGTCGAAGAATATACTTCTATTAATAAATAGATTACGTTTGTGACTAAAAAAGTATTGAAAACAGGCTGATACAGGAGTACTGGGGGTCTACATGTGTGCTCTCCGGATGAGGAGGTAATGTAATACAAGAACGTACAATATCAGATCAAATACTGCTTCATTAGGTCTTACCTCGCAAACTGATTAGAAAATTATACCATAACGCCATGTATAGAGTGAGAATTGCTCAGCACCTCCACTAAACATAATCGCTGCATTATGTCGTCTTAATTCTTCATTTATGTCGAAGTCCTTGTCTGTGTCCTATCAGATGTGAAGGAGATGCGCTCTTAGTTACGCAAAAACATTTCATTATTCAATGGGAGTAAAATATGCGTCTACAAAAGCTTTACTGCACGCAGTAATTCAGGAATAACGGGACCTTCTTGAGATTTAGGTGACTTACAGTTTCGGACAAACATTACTTTACCTCCACAATCGTTTGCGTTGTGTAATGGGCTCATGTATTTAGACTTCTCGCCAAGATAATATTTGTGCCTGTCAACCAGCGTATGGTTCTGACGTGGGAAACGACATCACGTTAGGTACTTCAAAGTTTTATTTGTCTAACCTACCGCACTACTGTATATTAGGCTTCCGCTGTAACCAAGCAGACTTGCGAGTCCTCTTTGCCATCGGTATGCAGCTGATACTAATCGAACTGTATGGTGTCGGAGGGATAAAAAGTGCTCTGTCAGGAGATGAATTACCTTCGTGAATGTTATCTCTACATAAGGTTTTCGTACACTGTCTCTCATTGGAGACCATACAGATATGGAAGCATATTAATATTTTAATGAAACTTTAAGTTTTACACAGATTTTTCATTCCAGAAAGTTGTTCTTTATATTTTCAAAATCTCTTTGAGCGTATTAACTGCTCTTATCACGAACAAGAGTAATGCGCTCATTTTATAGCAGTCCGATTTTTTAAATGTTCGTCATGTGCCATGCAGCATTCAAAGATGAAAGAACACAGTCTGCCCATTGTTTTGGAATTTCACGGATGTTGATGTGACCAAAATGTTCTTAAACTGTGTATCTTATGGGTGAGGAGGGGTTGATGAATAGATAAGTGGGGGCGCTCACATTATTCAAAACTGCAATAATTTGCAAAATTTCTTTCAGTACTACTGTAATACTCATAACTGAGAATGTACTTAATTTTATTTTAGAGAGAGAGAGAGAGAGAGAGAGAGAGAGAGAGAGAGAGAGAGAAACAAGGCTTACGTACGTATGATAAAAGGTTCGAGATTTGTGGCTCTGACGACACTAATATATCGATTTTCAAGCGCTGTTTTAATTTCATGTTCCTTACGGGTGTTTATTACACTATATTTATTATACGCACACAGAAGATCTGTCTAATACGTTAATAGAAGGTGGAGTAACTCTTGGTAAAACTTTTGAACCGAAAAGACACGTATACTAACTATTGCAATGGTCAAGCGGTTCTAGGCGCTTCAGTCCGGAACCGCGCTACTGTTACAGTCGCAGGTTCGAATCCTACCTCGGGCTTGGATGTGTATGATGTCCTTAGGTTAGTTAGGTTGAAGTAGTTCTAAGTTCTAGGGGACCGATGACCTCAGATGTAAGTCCCATAGTGCTCAGAGCCATTTTTGAACTATTGCGGTTAGAGATAGCTTGTTTGAAGCCGTGCTGTTACTCGATGTCTGACACATTTAGATGTCCGAGGTTCAAATCGCAGTCTGTCCGACGACTAGCTGCGCGGGATTAGCCGAGCGGCCTAGGGCGCTGCAGTCGTGGACTGTGCGGCTGGTCCCGGCGGAGGTTCGAGTCCTCCCTCGGGCATGGGTGTGTGTGTTTTTGCTTAGGATAATTTAGGCTAAGCCTGTGTGTAAGCTTAGGAACTGATGGCCCATAAGATTTCACAAACATTTGATCGTTTTTTTCCGACGACCTTCTTTAAAAAATAATCCCGTCTTTCACATCTAGGAAATGTCTGTATGAGAGAGAATTTCCAGTACTCGTACTTCCGCCAGAATTTCATGCACGTCGTGCGACTGTGATGTACACAATACTGAAGAATTTAGTTTAATTTCTGTTCACATTTTGTAACAGACCGTTTATTTCGATGATCCGTTTTAAAACTTTAGAAAAATTGGTTCGTTGCGTAGATCAGTAAGTTACATAACTTTGGAGAATGTTATTAAGTGTTAAAGTGGCACTAACTGTACATGTTATGATATTCACTGCGAACTTCACCAGACTGACACTTTACATAGGAACTTTACATAAATGTTCACCTTTTGACTAGAGGACACGGACTAAAATAGTAACTTTAGCTTTCAGGTGTTTGACGGGGACTCATTGCTGTTGTGTCTGTACTAACTGAAAACGAACTGCAGACTCGATTTAGTCTACATGACGTTTACGAAACGAAAGCTAGCGTGCAGAAATAAGGCTACGTGCGATGCTCATTTATAGACGCTACTTGCCTCAAAAATTCATTCCTAGTAGAGCAGCGCATACAGTTCGCCTTTCCCCGGTGAACTTTACTGCTGCATTCAGGATGTTACGGCGTAAAGAAGAAACTGAAGAGTTTCCTCATGGCTCACTCCTTCTATTCTGTCGAGGAGCTTCTGGAAGAGCTGAAAAATTAAGCAAATTCCAGTGTTACATTGTTTATTTTCTTTATTTAAACTTACGAATTGTCGCCTGAGTACGTTTCTTGTATTCCATTTTATCTGTTTCTACTATCGTGTTATAATTTCATGTATTGACTCGTTCCATGACCATGGAGACTTCTCCTTAATTTGGTCCCACAGAACAATAAATAAATAAATAAAATAAATAAATGAAAGCCACTGTGCGATGCGTGGCGGAGGGTACTCTGTACCACTACTAATCATTTCCTTCCTTGTTCCACTGCAAATAGAGTGAGTGAAAAACGACTGTCTGTATGCCTCAGTATGATCCCTAATTACTTGTACATCTTCGTGCTCGTTACGCCAAACGTATGTTGGTGGCAGTAGAATCGTTCTGCATTCAGCTTTAAAAGCCAGTTCTCTTAATTTTCTCATCTTTCTCTTCCCTCCAGGGATTCCCTTGAGTCCCCGAAGTATCTCCGTAGCACTTCCATGTTGTACGAACCTACCGGTAACAAATGCAGCAGACCGCGACTGAATTGGTTCGATGTCTTTTGACCTGGTGCGGATCCGAAACACTCGAGCAGTACTCAAGAATAGATAGCACTAGCGTCCGATATGCGGTCTTCTTCACAGATAAACCACACTTTTCCAGACTTCTTCCAACAAATCGAAGTCGACCATTTACCTTCCCTGCCACAATCTTTACATGCTCGTTCTATTCATAACGCTCTGTAACGTTATGCTAAATGACGCGAGCCACTCACATATCTGTGAAATTATTCCATATGCTTTGGTAAAAGCTTGCAATGGGGCACCGTGGTAAATGCTTTCAGGAAATCTAGAAATATGGAAGCTGCCTGTTACCCTTCATCCATAGTTCACAGGATATCATTTGAAAAAAGAGCAAGCCGAGTTCCGCACTAGCGATGCTTTCTAAAACGGTGCTGATTCGTGGACGTAAGCTTCTCGGTATCAAGGAAATTTATCATTTCCGATCTGAGAATGAGTTGACGGATTCTGCAACGAATCGATGTCAGGAATATTGGTTTATAGTTTTCTCGGTCAGTTCTTTTGCCCTTCTTATATACAGGAGTCATCTGCACTTTCTTCTAGTCACTTGGGCTAAACGCTGAAAAAGTGATTCGCGATAAACGAAAGCTGGGTAAGGGACCAATGCCATTGTAAAACAGAATCTGGATTCCATCCAGACTTGGAAACTTATTTGTTTTTAACAGGAATGCTTATTACTATCTCCTACGGGTCTGTCTGATGATGCTCAAACGGCGGTATGTTTGTACGACTCTCGTGCATGAACGATTTCTTAAAAGCGAAATTTAAAACTTCGACTTTCGTTCTGCTATCTTCAACTGCCACACCAGATTGGTCAACGAGTGACTGGACAGAAGCCTTAGACCATGCTTAGTGATTTTACATAGGACTAGATTTTTCTCGGATTCTGTGCTAGATCTTTTGCCAAGGTATGACGGTTGCAGCTGTTGTGTGCTTCGCGCATAGACCTTTTCACATGCGCACAAATCTCTGCTGGCACCTGCTTGTCGTCATTTGCGCGTTCTCTTTTGAACCAAGAGTGCAACAGTGTCAGCTTCCTTTGCATTTTACGAATTCCGTTGTTAAACCATGGGAGGTCTTTTCCATCCTTAATCAATTTACGAGACACATAGTTTTTCAGACCACGATGTACAATCTCTTTAAACGTTTTCTATAATTCTTCAGCTTCCACTTTCTCGAACTATGTGATATCAATTTACTGTCTAAGTGAGATTCTGACAATTGCTTATCTGTTCTATTTAGCAGAAACTATTTTATAAGAAAGAGATTTAAAGTGAAAGATGATTCTAAAATTTACCACAAACTTTCTACAAAGTGAAATTTTCTAATTTGGCTAGTTAACAAACTAGCCCGCCTGGTTAGCCGAGCGGTTTAAGGCACGGCTTTCCGGAGCGGGAAGGAGCGCCTGGTCCCCGGCACGAATCCGCCCGCAGACTTAGGTCGAGGTCCGGTGAGCCGGCGAGTCTGTGGATGGTTTCTAGGCGGTTTTCCATCTGCCTCGCTGAATGCGGGCTGGTTGCGCTTATTCCGCCTCAGCTACACTATGTCGGCGATTGCTGTGCAATACACGTACACGTATACCACCATTACTACATCCTATGGGTTACACTCGTCTGGTGTGAGGCGTTCCCTGGGGAGGGGAGGGGTCAACCGGGGGCCGACGAACGGCACAATAACCCTGAGTTCGATGTGGGGCGGCGGAGGGGTGAAGTGGACTGCGGTAGTCGTCGTGGGGTTGTGGACCACTGCGGCTGCGACGGGGGCGGAGCCTCTCCGTCGTTTCCAGGTCCCCGGTTAACATACAACATACAATTAACAAACTAGAAAGTTATTTTAGTGAAAATATATACACTTCTGGAACAAAAAAAAAATCAAGGGTTACAAAACTATGGCACTTAATTTTGGAAAGAACATTTCAAGATTCGAACTTTCGGGGAAGATGAACATTTTGAACACGGATAGCTGTTGAAATATTAAGTTTTCAGGAAAAGTTAACCACTTGTCTTGAAGAGGAAAACGAGGGCTTTTTAATTAATATTATTTCAGTATTAAGCAATTTTTAGCGTGTCTCCAATTTTGCTTTCACATACTTGGCGCCGGCCACGGTGGCCGAGTGGTTGCAGGCGCTTAGGTCCGGAACCGCGCTGCTGCTACGGTCGCAGGTTCGAATCCTGCCTTGGTCATGGATGTGTGTGATGTCCTTAGGTTAAAGTAGTTCTAAGTTCTAGGGTACTGATGACCTCAGATGTTAAGTCCCATAGTGCTCAGAGCCATTTGAACCATTTGAATGTACTTGGTAGGTAAAGGAAATCTAGGCTGTATCGTTAAGAAAACATATTTTCAAATGAACCAAGTGTACCATTGCCATCAGCCATCATTAAATTATACAGAGAATGATGAAGTGTAGTTAAATAGTACTTGAAAACGAAATTAGGTATTTCATTAATCATCGCATCGCACTATAAACGAAAAGAAATCAGTAGAGGAGGAAAGAATGATATGGGCATAAAGTGCGGTGTAAGAATAGGTAGTACAGTCTCACCTTGCTCTGTTTCAAGTACACTTCGAAAGCAACCAAAAGTTTTGACACAGTCTTAGAATTTTCTTCTGTGTGTAAATAAACCAGCGCAACACGTAATGAGGCTTAACAAGAAGCGGACTCAATGTTTACAGTTTCTGCTCTGCCCAGAGGATTGCCGCTCCCCTAGTGCCGGACCCACGCAGCCGCCTAGCAGAACGAAGAGCGCGCCCTAGCGACCTCTTTGTGTGTGACGTATGCCTGCAGTGGCGCGGATGGCCGCGACCTCGCACACGTCCGCAGTGGAGTGGCGCCGTCCTTGTGGCGGTGAGCTGAGCTGAGCTGTGTGCGGAAGAAGCTCCGGGTGAGGGTCCCGCGCGCCGCCCCCTGTCTATTACGTTCCGTTCCGTTTCGTCCTGACGGCCGCCATACGGCTGCCACTCAGGCCGGCAGAGGGCGTCCTTCAAGGCGGGGGAGCGGCCCCTGACACGCGATTCCTCAGAAGACGCGGTCCTCTGCGGGCAAGGAGAACACGGCAAGCGCCATAACCCGATTTGCCAGAAACTTCGCTCAGGGGAAGAGGGGTGAAAATAAGTGAAAACGTGTCTCGGCTTATTGGTAGATAATCGACCGTTTCGGAGGAAACGACGGTCAAACGTTTCGACGAACTTTCTATACCTTTTAGCGAGTGAATGGTCCAACCGACTCGGTGCCATAGTGGCTAGCTTCAAACCTTCACGGCCCGTGGGCGAAAATGATTGTTATTTCTATTTTTTATTTTTTTCCATTTATCTGCACAAGTCCGTATAAGATTGCTACACGATTGTTTTCAAATTTATATTGAAATAATGTTGTCCTTATTCATCTACTAATTCTCTGTCTGGTGAATGAACAAATATAAAATAAAACAATAAGTGAATTACAAAATTATTTCAAATTGTTCCCGGTAAAATTACTGTAGCGTACCTTCATTCACAAACCATTAAAAGCTTCAGTTATCAGAAAAGTGATTCGTTACGCGTGGTTTTCCGCGAAATTATTCACAACGAGTGAAATCTTCAGCAATGTTAGCTACGTTTCTTTCCCGAATAAGATTCATACGAATTTGTCACTGTGGCAAATCTTCCATGGCGCGATATTCATGGTGTTCCGAATTTCAGTGTTCAGAAGTTTCTACGATCACTCCCATACAAGGCAATACTTCAAATCTTCCTGAAGAATAAAAATAACAATAAAATATAAATATATGATAATTTAAAAACATTGTAACCCCCGAAAATAACGTGTGGGCATACACTATAAACTAAATGTACGCCATTGTAAAACCCATTTGTAATTTTACAATTAATATAATGCCCCTGTATCCCCTAACTGCATGAGAAACGTTCGTGTAGTAACTTTCTACGGACATGGGTAGACAACCGGACAAAATAATAAAAATTAAAATATATAAACAAAAGCAATAATGGGGTTTCAAACATGGGGCGTAAACTAAAGAGGCCGCTACAACAGCCACAGTGACAAAAAATCAAGTTATTAAAACCATTAAATTAAGTCGAAACGTTCAAGGATCTGCGGATAAATCGAGAAACGGGTTCGCTTATTTTGACTCCTCTTTCATTCAGCGAAGTTTCTGGGAATTGCTGTATTACTGCTCTCGAGTGTATATATATTTCGTGTTTTGCGATAGTTTCTTACCTTGTGTCCTCTTGGGAATTCGTTTACAACAAACAGAATTAGGTCTTCTTATATAGGACACCCCAATTGCAAGCATCACCCCCCCACCCCACACACACACATACATACAGCAATGGAAGGAATTGTAGATAATGATCTTAGAATTATTACTGAGAAGTTTTATGCGAATGGTCTCAGTTTCAAAGGCAGAACGTATTCAAATGAAAATATATATGCTTCCATAGACCTTCCAAGTTTCACACGTCTAACATTTATATATGCAGACTGAAGCGATGAACAAAAATTTATACCAAGGCCGGGATTCGAACCCGTTCTCCTGCTCACTAGGCAGATGCAGTAGCGTCTGCCGGCGTAATGGTTAGCACATCTGCCTAGTGAGCAAGAAACGCGGGTTCCAACCCCGGCCTTCATACAAATTTTCATTCGTTGCTTCAGTCTGCATATATTCATCATAGAAGCTGTTTTCGTACTTTTTCAGTATATTTATAGTTTGCGTTGCAGTGATAATATACAAAATGGAGCATTGTAATCCATAATGGGGAATACCTCGGAATAGAATGAGCTGCAGCAAAATTCAAATGGCTCTGAGCAGTATGGGACTCAACTTCTGAGGTCATCAGTCCCCTAGAACTTAGAACGACTTAAACCTAACTAACCTAAGGACATCACACACATCCATGCCCGAGGCAGGATTCGAACCTGCGACCGTAGCGGTCGCGCGGTTCCACACTGTAGTGCCTAGAACCGCTCGGCCGCCCCGGCCGGCGAGACGAGAGTTGTGGATGACAAAGAGTGTCATGCAATGCTACTAATGGCTGTGACCTTAAACGTGATGTTCAAGGTTTTTAAATGGGAACCCTGATACTTAATTTACTATTTAAAAATAGCGGTAAATTTTACATACGATGTGATATATTATACAAGGTCATGACAAGGTCAAATAAGAAAATATGTTTTAGCCCTAGTAGGTATTAGCTCCAAATAGAGAAGGAATACAACAAAATACAGTGATAGGTACAAACTGATAGAGCCATCCAGAGGAATGAGGGCGAGGGAACTCACTCAATGACTTGTAAATCAACAATCTACGTTCTATTTATGTTTGTCTTGTCTTGCATATGTCAAAATAACGTTGCAATGTACAATAAACACCTTAATTAAAACTTAAATTTCAAAGCTGAGTTCGCTCTTTCCAGATGCGATGTCACAACCTCTGAATGACCTTCGATGATTACCTTTAAGATCGTGGTTATTAGTAATGACACGTGACGCCTCATGTCCCTTCCAATTTTTATCTAACACCATATTTTGCTGTATCCCTCCTCTACTACGAACTACCCCTACTAGAACTAAAAATACATTTGTTTATTTGACGTTCTTTGAACCTTGCCATGCCCTTGAATAATGTATCATTTACAAGTCAGATTTGTCCCAGGTTTGAAATCTTAAATCAAACAGCAGGGTTCCCATTCACAAGAATCACCTTAACCTCCAAATCACTTTCAAAATCACATTGAAGGTAACGGCCATTAGTAGCAACGTGTAACACTCTTTGTCACGTACAACTTTTATTCAGAACATTTTGTTGTAGCTCATCTCTGTCCCGAGTTATTCCTTATCATGGGTTACAATGGTCAACCCAGTACGTATGTCCAAATCATGAAACTACTGACAACACGCATAGCATCGGCACATTTGAAGTCTATAGCCATGGAAAGGCGAGATCCGAATCCTTGACTTTCACTTCGTGAGGCAGAAATGCTTTCCCAATGCAACAGACGATGAATATAGTGGTTATTGTAGAAAATGGACAAGATATGGAAGGAATCTTCTGTTGACTTTTTCTCTTCTTACACACTGTTCGTTTCTTAAAGGCATTTAAGGAAGCCGGCCGGAGTGGCCGAGCAGTTCTAGGCGCTACAGTCTGGAACCGCGCGACCGCTACGGTCGCAGGTTCGAATGCTGCCTCGGGCATGGTTGTGTGTGATGTCCTTAGGTTAGTTAGGTTTAAGTAGTTCTAAGTTCTAGGGGACTGATGACCTCAGAAGTTAAGTCCCATAGTGCTAAGAGCCATTTTTTGAACTTAAGGAAATCGTAATGTAATGTCTATAATGTAACAGAAAATTGTATATATGTCACAGATGATATTTAATTTGTGTTCTTGCCTCACTCTTGAAGAGCAACATATTTTACAATATTGTTCACAAACATCGTAACTTCTTTGACGAACTGTGCCCATGAGAATCGAATCTCCTAATTTCCGTTCCAAGAACAATTGACAAACAATTTGAATTTATTGTCGTCCTATCTATCTTGGTACTAAATGTATTTTGTAGCAGAGTAAACATCAAAAGCCTTTCACTTTGATATTCATATCAGGTAGTACACACAATGGAGTAAACTCGATAATTTATGCAGTTATTTTTATTTTGTTTTATTATGAGTCATCAGTCTTTTGACTGGTTTGAAGCGACCGTCCGCGAATTTTTCTCCTGTGCCAACCTTTTGATCTCAGGGTAGCCAAAAATGGTTTAAATGGCTCTAAGCACTATGGGGCTTAACATCTGAGGTCATCAGTCCCCTAGTCTTAGAACTAATTAAACCTAACTAAGGAAACCACACACATCCATGCCCGAGGCAGGATTCGAACCTGCGACCGTAGCAGCAGCGCGGTTCTGGACTAAAGCGCCTACAACCGCTCGGCCACAGCGGCCGGCTGTGGGTAGCACTTTCACCCTACATCCACAGTTTATTATCTGTTGGACGTGTTTCTTTCTGTTTCCTTCTATAATCTTTACGCCCACAGTTCTTGCAAATACCAGGGAAGCTTTTCATTGGAGTCTCAACACATGTCTCATCATCCTGTCATTTCTTCTTGCCAATGTTTTAGACATGTCTCTCTCCTAGCCGATTCTGGGGAGAATCTCTTCAATTTCCTATCATTCCACATAAATTTCAATATACTTTTGTAGCACCACGTCTCGAACGCTTCGTTTCTCTGCTTTTCGGTTTCCCATAGTCCATGATTCGCTTCCAAACAATACTGCGATCCCAACGTATATTCTCAGAAATTTATTGCTCAAACTAAAGACAATATTTGACATTAGTAAACTTCTCTTGGCCAGGAATACCCTTTTTGCCCATGCTAGCCTGGTTTTTACGTCCTTGCTTCGTCCATCATGTGTAATTTTAATTCCACGGCAGAAGAAATCATTAAGTTCGTTTACTTCGTGGTCAAGAATTTTGATGTTATGTTTCTCTCTAATCTCATTTTGCTACTCCTCATTACTTCCGTTTTTCTTCGGTTCATTTAAGCAGCTATTAACCAACTGTCCCAATCACACATGAGGATGTCTTTGCAAGAAGCCGCCTACAGGTGATACATAAAGATCGGAAATGACGATAGATGTACGTTAGCTGTAGGGCTGTGGGCAAATATTACATCACATACAGGAAAGTTATTGGTTCGACGACCTCATGAAATTCTCTCCGTATTTTTTCGATTGTTGGCCACCTGTTGCTGTACCTCTGCTCATGAAAACACATCACTTAATTTGCAGTCGGTTCCCGTTCGCAGAAGCAATTTCAAACACAAATTGCTAAACATATCCTAAAAATTTAAATATCTTTAGGTTTGTAAATTTACACTAGACTGAGACTTCAGTCAGTACCTGATTGCTAAACATATCCTAAAAATTGAAATATCTTTAGGTTTGTAAATTTACACTAGACTGAGACTTCAGTCAGTACCTGATTATTGATAAGTACTCATTAGAAATATATTGAACATAATTGTATTTTTCACATTATCTTCGTCTGTACAATAGATACTTGCTCGTCTATACAGTAGAAAATGTTTTGATTTCCATAAATTTGGTAAATAAAGAATACCGCGGCCAATACATTACCGTCCCTGAGTGGATAACTATGAAAATAAAAGTGCAAATCAAATTTAATTACGCAGTGTGGGAGAAATAACGAACTAGATCAAACCCAACACTTTAATGGCAGCAGACAGTCCTTGGCATACCTGAGAATATGTTTCCAAATTATGCGTTGCAATATTAGGAAGTTAATATTGTCGACAAATTGATATATATATATATATATATATATATATATATATATATATATATGTGTGTGTGTGTGTGTGCGTGTGTGTGTGTGTGTGTGTGTGTGTGTGTGTGTGTGTGTGTGTGTGCGCGCGTGTGTGTGTGTGTGCGTGTGTGTGTGTGTAGTTATAGACCAAGAACTCAGTCATTACACTGATGACGTGGCATACAAGTGAAATTTTTTAGTCTTCAATTCGTCTGTCATTCCATTCTCCCCTACTGTACACTATATACTGTAGCACTGAGGTTTAAATTCCCTGTTATAACTTTCAGTGGGTCAGTAATGGATATACACAGCTAAAAGTAACTACTGAGTTCTCATCTGAGTGCTAATGCGTCATTGTCATCAGAGATGTCAGTACCTCAGCTGACACAGCTCGTTATTAGACAGTCTACTCAGGTTACTAGTGGGAAACGTGTGGATTATCTCTCGCTGCTGCACTAGACCAAGAGCTTTTTATGTTGCACGAACACTTGCACAAAGTAAAATACAAAATTTTGATGTTAAGTTAAATGACACACGAACACTTGGGTAAGTTTCATTGATTTCATACTATTCTATTTCCACACTGAAATGAATAAATAAGGTTATTCATGATTTTAGTTTTGTGTTGATTATTCCACGGGGGGGGGGGGGGGGGTGGCGTTGAATAAGTAAAACATCATTTTTTTCCGAAAGCAGGCTGGTTTTACACAGGAATCCAATAAGCAATGTTATTCCCAAATCTTTTGGCTCTAAAACCGTATTTTTCACTGGAGTCGCATTCGGGAGGACGACGGTTCAATCACGCGTCCGGCCACCCTGATTTAAGTTTTCCGTGATTTCCCTAAATCGCTCCGGGTAAATGCCGGGATGGTTCCTCTGAAAGGGCACGGCCGACTTCCTTCCCCGTCCTTCCCTGATCCGACGAGACCGATGACCTCGCAGTTTGGTCTCTTCCCACAAAAAACAGCAACCACCCTATTTTTCAACATAATCTCCGTTCAGTGCGACGGCCTTGCACCATCTTACTGGGAGGGCCTATCATATCTCTGCTTGCAACACACATTCATTAGAGACGCCGTTACGAATGGAATATTTAATTTTTACGTCTCGTCGAGGAGACGTCACTGGAGACGAAGCGCAAGTTAGAATTGAAAAAGTAAATCGGTCGTGTTGTTTTCAGAGTACCTATTCTAAGTTAGGTGGAATTAAACTGACAAACTACTGCGGCGAATTTGAGGAACACATTTTTATTGTTGAACTTGGAAGTAACCTGATGAACCCATATTTGGCACCCACTGTTTGGACTAGAACACTTAACAAGACGGGATGTGCTTCAGACTGAGGTTGAGCCCACAGAGTGGACTGTTAGACATGGGCTTGAATGGCAGAAATGCTTGTCTGCTGTTGCCATCTGCAGGCATGGCCACGGTCACTTGTACAAAATTCCCCGGGTGTTCAGGCTGCGTCACAATCGAGCAGAATACAGCCTCGATGACTCTCTCAGCCGTGCTCTTTCAGACATGACTTTTCCACAGTGACTATCTTAGCCAGCCAGCTTACATCTGCAACATCAAACTTTTTCATTGTATATGACTGCCAATTACTTTGTTTACTTCTGGATGAGTTACGATATAATCTTCTGAGCAACTACTGCTGACTTCCTTGTCAAGGATTTTGAATAAAGAGCTTTCTATTCGATTTCCTTGCTTCCATCCTGTCTCTATCAGTATGCAGACGACACACGTTTAATCTGGACCCACTGAATGAATGGACTAAGTCAGCTCCTAGACCAATGTGTTGCGTATATCCAAACATCAGGTGTTGGATAGAATTGGAAAAGGAGAGCTATGTGACGATTATGGACGTAGTGGTTGAACGGAAATTAAAGAGTCTGCTAAGGCATTTCGTTTATTGGAAACCGGCACATACCTGTACGCATCCTTACCTCATTGAATGTTGCTTGCACTAGCAATTTTTAAAGAATTCCATCCTAAGTAATTCATTAAGTTGATCTAAAACTAATTCAGATCACGATAACTGTCGGCCGCGGAGGCCGAGCGGTTCTAGGCGCTTCAGTCCGGAACCGCGCGGCTGGTACGGTCGCAGGTTCGAATCCTGCCTCAGGCATCATTGTGTGATGTCCTTAGGATAGTTAGGTTTAAGTAGTTCTAAGTTCTAGGGGACTGATGACCTCCGATGTTAAGTCCCATAGTGCTCAGAGCCATTTGAACCATCACGATAACCTGAACTCTGAATTAAGACATTTCAACTGTATGTTGAGTCAAACAGGAGCAAATACGATCAGCATTCACAGGTGAAAGACGGCACAAAACCATTCAGCCACTAATAATAAATACATTTGCGGCATTCCTTCCATTCCGCACGGATACCTAAAGCAGGATTGGATGGTCACCAGAAAATATGGCATGAGGCCAGTGGTTTGACCACCCACTATCACCTTCAGTGAAAGTACGACCGTGGTCTAAGAGTTCCTTGTCTGTGTCAAGCTTAACGTGAATTGAAAAAGAGTTAGGGAACGTAGTCAGCATGGTGTAGGAACTTTTCCACGAAAGAAAAAAAAAGTCAGAAACATTGAAAAGTCTGCGTTGGGGAGCATAACCTGAGGAAAGGTCATAAGGTGAGCGGTAAAAGTCTCACAACTCGCTCTACTGGGATTAAATTCTAAAAGCAGCAGTAGATATCTGTGTGAGTACCAGCATACTTAATAGAGACGTTAGCTGTGATCTTTGAGCAGTAGAGGTGGTGGGGGTGGGGAGGGGGGGCGGGGGGCAACGGTAGAAACCGTACGCTAACAAAGAGCAAAAAGAAAGGTATGAAACTGAAAGCGTACCTTTTTCTTTCTCGACTATTTTTGCTTTGGTACACCACTTCACCTTCCTTGCCTGTTCCATTAGTGATTAGGATGAAATAGCAACTAAACACGTTCCAAAGAACTGTTAATTTAATTTCGTGCAACGAAATAATGTCTTACAAGCAAACTTTTGGCGGAAAGTGACCTAACAGAGTGCGTACAACATCTTATCTCTTCAACGTAATTCGATTTCAGTGTTGTTCGACACCGAAGGCACATCGCTATGCAACCACAGTTACTCTTTTTCATTAGATAAGGTCTAATACGGGAAGAGTCTCGCGAATATTCGGGACATTTTTACTTAAACGATGAAATGACTACGTAATTTTCAGTGTCAACCTTTTATTTCCCTTAGAAAAAGGACATGATATTAAACATGCGTTATGATTAAATATCAGAACTTTCAGAATGAACATTAATTGTTCTTCTAACACAGAGTGGTTTAGGTTTAGTGCGACAGTAATTTAAAATAAAAGGAAATGCACTGGTTGTCGAGGGTCTGGGGTGATAGATTTTGATAATGGAGAGAGGGGCCTATTCTCTCGCATTCATTTCAGATACCCACGGAAAGCGTACTGTACTATTGTTAGTTGCTCAATACGGTAATGCAGTTGTCACAGAGCTGGAAACGACCACTACCTGGGAGAAAACCGGAGTTCCACGAAACTCTTAAAAATTCCGAAAATCAATGTTATATCGAAATTCTGCCAGCATTTAGGTACTCATTCTGCTTGGTATCACGACCTCCGTGCACTGTGCTGTGACAATAACTAATACCATGAGAATCACCAACATACACAGTTACTGTCACCAACACACAACTGGACTCGCATTCGGGAGGACGACGGTTCAATCCCGTCTCCGGCCATCCTGATTTAGGTTTTCCGTGATTTCCCTAAATCGTTTCAGGCAAATGCCGGGATGGTTCCTTTGAAAGGGCACGGCCGATTTCCTTCCCAATCCTTCCCTAACCCGAACTTGCGCTCCGTCTCTAATGACCTCGTTGTCGACGGGACGTTAAACACTAACCACCACCACCAACAACACACAAACTCGTTACAACGAACAGAGAACATACTGAGAGGAAATGAACCTAAGCCTTTTCACTGTCTAGACTGGTTGATTCTGATAGAAGTTGTAATGAGGTGTCCCAGACAATAATCGACCACAAGGAAGTTACTTACTTATAACTGATGACTGTGATAATCAGAGTTCATCTCCCGACATCTTCGTTAGCACCCCGAAATACCGCCAGAACAGGAATAAATCGTACCTTGCACTGTCCTGTCATAATTAGAGTGAAATCAGCGGAAAACTATAAATCATGAAATTAACACTTTCTGGTAACTTTCCCCCAAGACCAGACAGGACTGGTCCGTAAAGCACGCCTCTACACTTAATGGGCAAGCAAGGAAGTGTTCAAATGAATGTAAATTTCTAAGGGACCAAACTACTGATGTCCCTAGACTTACACATACTTACACTATTTAAACTAACTTGTGCTAAGAACAACACACACACCCATTCCCGAGGGAGGACTCGAACCTGCGGCGGGAGGGGCCGCGCAATCTAACCTCCCCCGTTATCGAAACGCTTACTCTGCTTGAAACTCGGGGCGGGGAGAGATTTGCTGAGTTTAAAATGGCCGACTAACTCTTTCGCTCCTTGTCCAGCTTTTGAATCCTTGTCAGAGGCCGTTCAGTCTCTATCTCCCAACAAATATAATGCACAAGCGATATAAAAATCAAGTTCCATAAAACGAACCGACGAACTCGTTTCAAACTTAAGATGGAAGGGGAAAGTGCCCAATGCGGTCTTCGTTCTTGTTCCTGCTTCATAATTCCGCTCCAGGGATGGAAGGGTGCGTGCACATTACTTCTGATGTCCTGCATGCTCGTGAAACCCGTCCCCCAGGTGATTTCACTCTATAATAAGCTAGAGCGCATAGGGCGTAACATCCCTTTCATTTCGTGAACGGCTCAAGATACCGAAACCAAGATGGGAACGTAATTTTGCTGCATGGTTAAGACTATGTCAACCGAGATTGAAGCAAGCATCTCTCTCTTCTTTTTTTTAAGGAACAGTAAACTTTCTATCAGCATCCGAAATTTCTTGAAAAGTCGAGTACAGTGATACAGTGTTTGTTAATCTCGGCGTTGGGACTTTCGATAAAAGTAATTGAGAAACGAACTTAAATTTGAAGGCAAGGCGTCTGGAACCGCTTATGGCAATGTACAAACCGCCAAGCTGGGCTCTCATGTCCGACATCATAATATATAGCCAGAATATGGGGCTACGATACTAAGATAGACTTTAACCCTACTTTATTCGACACAGATGCACAGTAATATATGATTTTTAAATGGAACTATATGATAACTTCTAGGGTATCACAAGCGGCTTAGAAAAACAATTTCAAATGCATGTACGTCCTCATTGTAAATGAACAGCGTATGTGGAAAAAGCTGCATTTTCGTCATAACGTCTGCCCCGCGCCTGCTTTCATATCAGTGTTCTATCCTCTAATGAAAAAGAGTCCTGGCCACGGAAGAAGGGAAATAGTGTATTGACCTGAATTTGCAAAGAGATTATTTGACCTTTCTTTTTCCGAGGACGACCTAATGCTTCTTGAAGGTAAAAACACTTGTCTGACAACTGTGGCTACAGATAATACGCAGAGTCGTAATTAAATGGAGTACAAAGGTCAATGAACTAAACATTTAGCTCGTGTGATTTGGTCACTACACATGACTTACAAACTAAATAAACTAGACCATAGTTTTACGCTTCACTTAATCTTGTGCTCAGACTGTTTCACACCAGACATCAAGGCACTTTTACAATGACCGTTCGAGAGATACATGAAAAAATATGTTGTGATTGCAGCGATTCGTCGGCACACAGTGAGCCTGTTCAAACTGTTTCTCACCGAGACCAAGACACATTTGCCACGGCCGTTCGAGAGATCTACTAACAGATGATACATAACGCAGCGGTTTGTTGGAACACTTTGTCCGGCTTTGCTGGGGCTTCATGGCATACCGCATCACTGAGCACTGAATAAAAAAACGGCGTCTCAGATAGAGAAACTTTCCATTCATTGTGTGCTATCCAACTATTCGAAAATGTGCTATTAAATATTTGCCGTTGCATCACCGGAAGCTGGACAACCGTCATACTGAAACGACAGACATCGCTCATCCAATGGCTTCTCTTGTAGAACAGCAGGTAGAAGATTCGAAAGTAATCGTAAGTACGTATTCCCTTCTAAAATGCCTGAGTTGGAGTATGTCGTACAACGATAATTCCGAGTACGCTGCTCCATATGCTTGCTCACTATAGCCATTGCGGTTGTACTTGGCAAAGAGAGCGTGATTTTTCTGCTGCCCAGTAGTGGATGTTACGTAAATTTACGTTACTGCGGTTAGTAAACATTGTTTTATCGATAAAGATCGTATGTTTCGGAAACGTAACACAGTCTCCCAAGAAATCGAATCAAACCACGAAACTTAATATCTTATTGGATATCACGTCTTTAGTGCCTGATGTAATGAGAAGTCGAATTTATGTCGATACGAGACGAGAATAGACCTTCGGGCGGATTGAATTCGGTAGCAGTCCAAGAGCCTGCGTCAAGGTTAGAAATTCTGAAGTTTTTTCTAGGGCAGAAACTGCTTGCCAGAGTCCAATCTCGATCCCTGGCCATTGCATGGATGAATTGCGGAAGGTTTAACACCGGCGCTCTAATATATTTATGAATTGTAGCCTACGACGAGATGGCAAACGAGACGTCACATAGCAGAACGTTTTCGCAGAGCTGCACGATTCATTGCAGCAACTTTCAACACCAGACAAGAGAACCATTTCACAAGTGCGCTACGTCGTACGATAAACTTAACAAAAATGTTTTTGTGACTTTTCAAAGAGTAGTTAAAATATTATCATAGAAACTCATCAGAGATTCAGTTCTTTAACCATTCAGAATATTAATCAGATTTCGCATTTTAAAGCAAAGAGTAAAGCACATTGCATTTTCAGTCAGATAAATTTACAATGTATGAGAATATCTTTTATATTCCAAGATCAGTAGTTCAGTTAACTAAAAAATCATAATTATTTGCAGTCAGGCATTTTATTTCTCATGTACTTGACGTTCAAAATGAAACATGGCGCTAGTGTACTAACGATTCGTGGAAGTCTAGCGCGATGGACGCTGGTAATAGGATATATAGCCCTATATTTCAATACTGTTCTGACGGTATTTGTTTTAACATTAATCACGTACAGACTGCGTGTCTTATTTCACCTAGTCAGGTTGCATGTCTGCGCAGAATGGATGTTGAAGCAGCAAGAAGCTATCGATAGACGACTCGTTTTTGCTAGTTTTTTCAGTACAGACAGGTAAGCAGACGAAAGGATGGATACAGCGACGGAACCTGGTACGAAAGCTTCAGTTAGCGTTGATTACAGAAAAGTTCCGGCTACTTTGCCTTACAGCTGTAGTGCGTTTTTTGGGTGTTATTACGAAACGCTTCTGGGGGCTACGAAGATTTCATTTGCAGTATTCCACTTACTTCAAAAATTTAAAATGCTGTCACATATACTCGTTAGGCAGTATAGGCTTACGTTACGCATTTAAATATACGTCTGTCCGTCTCGGTAGCTGCTTGGCCAGCACGAAGGATTGCTAACCAAAGGGACCCTAGTTCGATCCCGGCCAGGTTGAGATTTCCTAAGTTCGGGGACTTGATATTGGTTGTTGTGTTGTCCTTACCGTATCGTCTTAAATGACATTCCACTGTTGAGATGGCTGTGCGGGCATATCCCGAGAGCCAATAAAGAAATGGCAACCTGTTAATCTTGAGGCAGCGTATTTGACGGTGCGGAAATACTCAGATATTATTCATCCGGTATTTGAGAATGAAAGCACTTGGCGACTTTCAACAAACTTTACATATAATTCAGACCTCTACGTAACTTTTCTCGCTGACGCCCCAAACAGGACGATTAACAGCAAAATGTTTAACGCTTACCACATTTACACTGTTCATACACCAAAACCTCAGCATCAGACATGAAGTTTTAATTTATAACTTCTTTACTATCGAGTCTATTCGCAAAACAGTTTTCAGATAATATCCACACTCGTATACCACTGAATGTACCAGCAAAGTTATATCATTCTACCAGGACGACATTCAGTTCAGGACATGCGACTACATAAACACTGACATATATGAAAAACTTGGTTTTGCTCGAAATAGAGGCAGATTACCCAGCCTATATTCATCAAGTGTTTCATAATGATTAGCACTTCCAACGAACTGTAATTTCAAACATTTTCTAAACTTTTCCTCGCTTACATGCTTAATGTCAAATATTTAACACATTAAGACATTTATAAAGTAATCAAACGTTTGAAGCAATTTATTCATGGTAGTTCGATTCTTTAAAGAATCCAGGATTCACTAATTCTATGTATATTACATGCTGTATTACATGCAGTTTGTGGTTTGTCTCGCCATCGTGGCCACGCCGCCCTTAGTCACATGAAGGTCACTTTGTTAGCAGTAATGGACAGCCTGTCAGGTTCCTATCAAATAGTAAGCGATTATACTCCCTCCGTAACAGAAGTGATCAAATCGTGGTGACAAAGTTACGATCGATTACGAAGAAAGACGGTTTGTAACCTGATCAAATTTCCAGAATTTGGGTGCATCAGGGAACTGCAATGAGACGCGTTGATTGTGGTCATGTACCAGTGGGGTGATATAAAAACATTCTATCATCCTACGAAACAGTCAAGATCGCAAATAACCATTTATTTAAAATTGACGAACGAAAAATGGTTCAAATGGCTCTGAGCACTATGGGACTTAACATCTATGGTCATCAGTCCCCTAGAACTGAGAACTACTTAAACCTAACTAACCTAAGGACCTCACACAACACCCAGTCATCAGGAGACAGAGAAAACCCCTGACCCCGCCGGGAATCGATCCCGGAAACCCGGGCTCGGGAAGCGAGAACGCTACCGCACGACCACGAGCTGCGGACAATTGACGAACGGTTTCGTTCTTTATGCTGGCCATATTCGGATGCACAGCGCCACACGCCTAAAGTCGGCGGTGCATGGCACAGTTACGTGATGACACGGTCGAAAAGTAAATTATAAAACATTATAGCTGCTTAGTGTCTTGTGTAGTAAGAACATGCCATTCCACTGAGACGATACCTTCCTTGGATGGGTTCATTACGCTGGACTAATAGTTCAGCAAATGATTCTCCTCTTTGCCTGGAACTAGTATCTCTTGCCGGGCAAACTACATCCATCAAAAACATTACACTATAAGGCTTTTGATTTATTTCATTGCTTGTTATACATTGTCATCATGCGAACAACTGCCACGTACTACACGAAACCATTAAGAAAACCAAAAACTAGCAATCTTCTAACATATGGAACACTGACAGTGAAACGCTAAGTAACAGACAAAAAACAAACACCGTCCAAACAGGCCTTGAAGGCCCAACGGTATGGAGCGGCCGCCGAATCATCCCCAGCCCTTAAGGTACGTTGTCCAAGACGCGACGCACACTAGCGACTGCGACGGGTCGCTATGTGACGTCAGAAGTTGCCTGCTGGCGCATGCGCAGTTCGAGTTTGGGATGCGACGCGCGACTGTTGCGGCAGCTGCCGCAGCACTGCACCAGTGAGCAGTGTTGCGACGGAAGTCGCACGACACAAAGACGTACGGCTGCCAGAAAGATATCGAGCCAGTCAAGGAAAACTGAAATGAGCCACTCACAGGATGTGATGCTCTGTGAGCTGGTCTCGCAACATCCTTGCCTTTACGATTTGAAGAACCCTAAATATAGAGACACTATGTTCAGAGACAGAATTTGGGAAGAAATTGGTGCACAGTTGAAACTGGCAGGTGAGTGAAATATATAATATTTTCCCATTAATGCAAATTTTTCAGGCCTGTTGTGAAAATCAGTATAATCCATGCAGATGTAGAATTAGAATGATGAAAATGAACTTGAAGGTCAATTTTCGCAATACTCTTTTTTGTGACGATAAAAATTGAAAACGGCAAGTACATTATAAAATGAACAATCTAAAGTACAACGAGAAAGTTACATTTTACAATACCTTCACTTTGAAAGTAAACGGTAAATTGGTGTCTTGATGATACCTTCTAGTTGTGAAAAACCACCACCAGATTGTTGTACAGCTTTCTGTAATCAATAGATGTTCGTTTTTGAGGAAGGCGTTTCTCAACAGATTGCGCAAACAGTATGCTGCAATAAGTAATTTGTCACATTCACTTCAATTCATTGGTAGAAGATGGTGCTCAAAAAACTTGTGCCAAAAGTGCACTACTGTTTTACAAGGCCCTTCTGGTCTGACTCAGTTCACAATTGAAATTCGTCTTTTGTAAATCCTGGAGTCATCTTTTGAGTGCAGCTTGGCAAGATTAAATGTTCATGTCATCCATAACGATGTATGCTGTCAGGATATAAGAATATGGAAGTTCATTTGGATGGGAATAAAGAGTCAGTCGGCTATGAAAGTTGCCTTAGCTTGTTCCAAAAGTTTCTGCATGGGAGAAACTGACAAGTATAATTTGGGGAAATTTTGTGAACAAGCACGGACGTTATTTCTTCCACATTTCTGCCAATGTATACTGTAGACGTTCAGAATCAAAATTCTAGAAATGTTTAAGGTGTAACCCTATCTTGTTGTCAAGAACTTGAAACAATGCAATGACGCTAGCGTGCGCTTATTGTTAATAAACTTATCTTTCATTGGAATTTTAGGTGAAATGTGCAAAAACAGATGGAGGAATATTCGGGACTCGTATCAGAGAAATAAACGAGAAAGAAAGCTTGGAACAGGTTCAGATGCCTCAGCAAAACCAAAAAAATGGGTCCTGCTTGATCACTTGGCTTTAAGAAACCTACATTTCGTGGCATTTTAAATGAAATTGTCAAGAGCATATGGAGAAATATTAGTAACTCATACCGGAGAAATATGACATAAAATGGTTTCATTAGGTCCAAATGTGTCAGCGAAACAAAACAAATGCATTCTCTATCGTGTGAAGACCACACGATTCTCGTTGCGCGTCGACAGAACTGGCGGCTAGTCGCGACGCTCCCGGAGATATATGAGCCCAAATCTCGGAAACGGAGATCGATATCTTTCTGATCTCAACTTTAAAAATAATTTCGATATGTTAGCTTCTTTTCATCGGCAGCGATGTATGACCTAACGTGAACCATACGTAAAGTAGCCAGCGACCACATTTTTCACTGTACACAATTCAAATTTTATGCAGTAGGTTACTTGTAAATTAAGTACCGGAATAACTGTGACGAATATCCGAAAAATAGACACCTCATTATCAAGCTGTGATGTGAAACTGTAAGATACGCAAACATCAATTTTTTTGTGCCTTTTACTTTCCTCACAATTAATAGAGAAGTAATATACAGCGATAAAAACGTGCAAAACCGGAGAGATACTTTTCAATTTTTTAAAGTAAATGGAGAATCTGTATCGAAAAACTAACTCTGGGAGCCGATGTAACATGGTTGCATTAACATACAGTATTTTTTACAGCAAGAAAATCGGAATTCTTACTTTTCTTGTGTATTTGAATCCGCCGCCGCCGACCGGAGCTTGGGAAACAGCGACGACTCCAGTCGTGTTGCGGCCGTGTCGCCGTCTGCCAGGGTGGGAAAAGAGGAGGGGGCAGCGTCGCAGTCGCAGCCAACTGTCGCGTCTTGTACAACGTAACTTTAGGCGTCACCCGATGCGGATATGGAGGAGCATGTGGTCAGCACACCGCTCTCCCAGCCGTTGTCAGTTTTCGTGACCGGTGCCGCCACTTCTCAATCAAGTAGGTCCTCTAGGTCCTCAATCGACTTCACAAGGGCTGAGTGCACACCGCTTGCCAACAACACTCAGCAGACGCCCCGGTGAACCATCAAACTGCTATCCAAGCCCGACAGCGGTTACCTTCAGTGATGTGACGGGAACCAATGTTACCACTGCGGCAAGGCCGTTGGAATAATTAATAGACAAAATTTTCAAAAAAAATGGAAACATACTAAAACAGACGATATAACATCAGATAATACAGAGATTTCATAACAGGCTGAACACACTACCAAGAAGAATAAGAACAAGAAGAAACCATCAGGATTACAAAAGGCGATAATTAACTGACACTACAGTACAAGAATAGATAAACTGAAGAAAGAACTGTTAAGAACAAATGGTACAGTGTAATACGGACACACAGACAAACACATCAAGTAACAAATGCCGTATATGATCAAAGGTATCCGGACACTTCTGTATAATGCAGAACTGACCACTATATGTCACGGGAGGCAGAACCTAGAGTATAAAATGTGGAGTCTTGTACCGAGGGAGCAAGGGAGAGGATGTTGTTATGGGTGGCCGGTGTCCTCTTTCTACAACACAAACGCACACGTGGAGTAGCACCTTATTTACTTGTACTGGATACTTAACTTGAATAGAGGCCTTGTATTGTGGTACATGCTCAACAGTAACAGTGCTGTTGCAGATAATATCGGTAATCATCATAGGCTGCACCACCCGTTCCTTCCATCTCCATGACTTCTACCTCACCCTTTATGGTCATCCCATCCAGCTCACCCCCACCCTAAGATACGTTGGCTTCACCCTTGACCGTCACCTCACCTGGACCCCTCACCTCCTGACCAACCAGCAGAAAGCCCATTCTCGACTCTGCCTCCTGAAACTTTTGTCTGGCCGGACATGGGGATTGCATCTTTCCACCATCCTCCACACCTACAAATCCCTCATCCATCCTATGCCAGCGATTCCTGGATCTCCACACCCACCTGCTTTTACAACGCCCTCCAAATCCTCAAACACCATGTGCTCCATCTTGCCTTCCATATCCACCTTCCTTCCCCCACACCGTTCCTGTACAATCTCATCCCCTTCCTCCAACATCTCCGCATCCTTTACACTGTCCGGATTCTTGATCCTTCCCACCCCCTGATTTCCTCCTTCCTCTCTCCCTCCCCCCAACCATTGCCACGCCTCTATCACTGTATCCCTCCTTCTCTCCACCTCCATACCCTCCATCTCCTTCATTAGGGCAATTTCCAGCACCTCCCCTCCTGGATGTTGAACTTTGCTGTGACATCTACTCTTCCTTCCAGCTGTAACCTGGCCTTGTCCAACCCCCCTCCCCAGGGTCCCTTTTTTCCTCTCTCCTCCTCCTCCCAGAGCGGATTTTCCTCCTTCCCTCCCTGCCTGGCCCTCCTTCAGCATGCCCCCCCCTCACCTCATCCCCCTTTCTCTCCCCACTTCCTCGCCCCCTTTTCCCTATTCCCTTTTCCCTTGTCTCCCCCCCCCCCCAGAGATCCTCCCAGGTTTTTATACATTATCAGTGTGATGAGTTAGTGTTGTGTTTCAGTGCCATTCTGCAGTATACTCTAGTGACGTGGTTTTAATTATGTGCTCGACCTGTTTTTCGTCCATGACTAATCCATGCTACGTTGTCCATCACGTGGCTTTCTTAGAGTTTTATCTCCGTTTTACATTCATCGCTTTGTATGCTCTCTTTTCTTCTGTTCCGTCTTTTTTGTTTCTATATTCCGTCACGTTTTCTTCTTTATATTGTTTGACATGTCTTCCCGTCTATTTATGTCTCTCAGCTGAAGAGCAGCGCTTATGCTGCTACCAGCCCGCCCCTGATGGGGAATGGAAATTACAATAAAGGAAAAATAAACTTTAGTCTCGCTGTGGTCACTAATCAGGTTGCTATGTGCTGGCGTAGCCTGTGCTGAACTAAGCCACTGTGGAAATGAATGACAGACGTCAAAGCGAAGTGTGAATCAGTGAGACCATCTGGTCAGTGGCGGCAGCCTAAATACATGCTGCCGAGAGGGTGCTGACGGCTTGTTGCTTGTCAGTGTGTCTCTGGCCTCTCTCGCGATAGGTGCACTTGATCCAATGCCTGCTATTGATCTTCACACTAGATCCTTGCCAACTGTTGTGCTGGCGACAGCTTCCACCAGCACATAAGAAGTGGTGGGGAATATTGTGCAGTCAGTAGAGAAGTGGTAACAGCAGACTAGATCGGTCAGGAGAGCTCAGTGACTTCGAACATTGACTATTTATTGGATGTAAACTTGGTAACCCGTCTAAAGCTGCCCAAGTCCACTGTTGGTGATGTGACTGTGAAGTACAGACGTGAAGGAATAACCACAGCGAAATGGAGACCAGGTAGACCTCATGTACTGACGACTGCTGAGCATTTTGGAGTGTGGTTGTAAAAAATAGCATGAAATCAGTGGAATGAATCACATGTGAGCTACGAAATGTTGCCAACAGTCCAGCTAGCACAATGATTGTAGGTTGGGAGTTGAACACAATGGGCTACACAGGTGGAGCTGCCCCTCATAAACCCAACATTTCTGCAGTCAGCACTTAGCGACACTGGGAGTGATTGGGAGAGATTGATTTGGAGTGATGAATGACGCTGTATCCTGTGGCAATTCGATGGAAGAGTATGGATTTGGTGAATGCATGGAGAGCATTACCTGCCATCATGTGTAGTGGCATCAGTGACGTACGGAGGAGGTGCTGTTACAACGTAGCTGTGTTTTTAGTGGTCAGGGTGTGGTTCCCTTATTACACTTACAAAAACGCTAAATGCGGAAGCATATGAACACATCCAACAACACTGGTCAGAGAAGATGGTTGTATCAACGTGACAATGCACCCGTTATAATGGAGCATCAGAGGCAATGGGTTGTCGACAATTCCTTAAATGGACGGGCCTGTATAGTATCCTGTCGTGAATCGAATGGAACATCTTTGAGATGTGTTAGAACGTCCACTTCATTCCAGATGCAAGCGTCACAGTCCCTACTTTATCTGGTTTTGGCTTTTCAGGCAGAATGGGGCGCTATTCCCCCACAGACAACCAGATCCCTAATAGAAAGTGTCCCCTTAAAAGAATTGTTGTAAAGGCGGAGGATGGACATATCCCTTATTAGTGTCGACCAGTAAGCGTCCGGATATTTCTGATCAGGTAGCGTGTACTGAATATTCAATTTTCCACTTTGGATGCAGGACAAGGAAAGCGAGTCATATTTAACCCTACAACATCAAAACCAGTCAAATAACAAGGAGCAGGAAGAACCAGGGTGCCAAGGTGGTGGATGGATGAAGGACAGAAATTTCAAAACAAAAGATACAGATAGCACGAAGATAGTTGTAGACCCTCTGTAGAGTTGCTAATAGCGCAAGACGATGATGCATCAAACAAGGAAGATGACAGGCAACAGATGCAATTAATATACGAGGCTGACATTGTGGTGTCACCGCCAGACACCACACTTGCTAGGTGGTAGCCTCTAAATCGGCCGCGGTCCATCAGTATATGTCGGACCCGCGTGTCGCCACTGTCAGTGATTGCAGACCGAGCGCCACCACACGACAGGTCTAGAGAGACGTCCTGGCACTCGCCCCAGTTGTACAGTCGACTTTGCTAGCGATGCAACCCTGACAACTACGCTCTCATTTCCCGAGACGATAGTTAGCATAGCCTTCAGCTACGTCATTTGCTACGACCTAGCAAGGCGCCATAGCATTTGATACTATTTTATAAAACATGTACCGTCAAGAGCGATGTTCTCCAATTATGGATTAAAGTTAAGTATTATATCAACTACGTACTTTATTTGCTACTATTAATTCCCTTAAATGTTCCAGACCTCACGCCAGCCTGCGAGAGCTTAAAAGCGTGCATTTCGGCCTCCTCTAGCAACACGGTGTTGGCTCTTCTGCCAACACTTCAGACATCATGCTATTGTTAGCATGAACACCAAATTCTTTACTGGGCATGGTCCTGTTGGAGATTCTATGGCCTTGCCTTCCATCGATCTCTCCATCAGCGTGAGGAAGTGCAGAGGTAAGGCAGTGGCTCTTATTAGGCAGAACAGCAATCTGGTCTTTCACATTTAGGCTGTCTGGATATCGTTTAAGGCGAATGCCGGGATGGTTTCCTTGTGTTCTGGCAACAGCCACAGACTGGATTTCGCAACCCATCAACGGGTGTGCAGCCAGCCGCCTATGAAACCCAGGAGACAACAACACTGCTGGCGCAGCAAGCTGCGGTACCACAGTCTGCCATAGCGGCTGACAATTTCCACATGCTATGGCACAACTCAATGCTTCCTTAGCCATTTACATGCCGGAAGCATGTTCCTGTCACAACATAGCTGGTCAGAGAGACTTCTCGCCAGCAGTTGGTCATGTCTGTCACCATAAAATCACAATGGAGGCACGTAGTGTAAGTCCCCCCCCCCTCCCCCGCCCCAGGGTTTGGTATTAGCTCCTATACTATTTCCATTGTCATTGTATGTCAATGATGTGTCATCGATTATGTCTTACTGCAGATACCACATGTATCTTGATGACCTCCAGTTGTATCTAAGAGCAGAACCAATAAACCATAAGACAGATAACGAGAACCTCAATACCGAGCTCTGTGCACCATCAAAATGGGCACGAGATGAGATGTAGGGTTAACGCTCAACCGATTCAAAAACCAAGCGGACTAGTTGATCATTCTAGGCTCCTTAGCCCGAATTATCGGAAAGCTCTACCACCTTTGACACTCTATAATACACACATCAACGTCTCTCCTTCTGAAAAGAGCCTAGGAGTAATAATAGCTTAAAATCAAAACTGGACTGAGAACGAACTGCACTGTGCAAGAAGGTTTCAACAACACTCTAAGCCCTACAAAAATACAAAAAGTTCTTCCTTCTTGACTTTAAAAACAAACTTGTCAAACTCTTATATTTGCAATTGTTGATTACAGCGATGTTATCCTTCAAGGCCTAGCTCGGGAAAGATCACGGGGCGTGGAACTGATTGTGAATGCTTGTGTCCTTTATATCTGTTGTGTTCGACACTTCGATCATATTTCATCATCATATGCACGGCTATCCTGGCTATGTACAGACCCGTTCAGAGATTTTACAGTGCTCTCCTTCTTATGTGTGGCATTGTAACGAGAAGGAAGCGACTGTGCCTTCCTTCTCTAGTTTCTTTATTAGAAAGCTGGTGTCTTGCTGCTTGGGTTGTCCCTCGTCGCAGTAGTTGCGCTCAGGCGCTTTCACTTTGGTAGCTGGCGAACGTAGGCTAACCTGCAGCTCCTCCATACGCCAATGTGGGACAGAAGCAACGTTCCTGGCCAAGTGGTGTCGGCATTGTCAACGGAGTTACAATTGAGAGGAAATTGTCTATTTTTTTCTGATTCCGTGGCCAATCCGAGCTTTTACTGCATCTTTAATCCTGTATTTTCACTTGCAGGCGCCCGAAACACACACACACACACACACACACACACACACACACACAAACGCAAAGTAAAACTGCACCATATTTATCTACTACGACACAAACAAGCCTGACATATAGACACTTAACGAAGTTTGAATCACCACAAGCTCTAAATTACAATAGCAATATGTGAAGTATAGATTTTCATGTATATACGATATTGTTCTGTAGGAGGCCAACCGAGCTACTGATGTGAACAGAAGGCGTGGTATCTACAAGTCTTGAATAATTCATGTAACACGTGCAGCGTATTGTCCATTTAACCTGACATTAGTACTATAACATCACGAATTATGATATAGAAACACTTCTAGTATTGTATAAATCACAATAGATTAAATACGTGTTACAGACGCCAGATACTAAGAGAATAATCAATCGAAATTGGCCAACTGCGTGTAGAAACCGTATACTCAGGGTTCCGTACAAACTTAATTATATGTACTGATAGTTCTTCTCCCCGAGAATCTCTATGATTTTTTCCTACTCTCATTATCAAAACCGGAAAGGCATCGGAACCGGGAATTCTAAGACTTTAGCATAATGTCTAAAGTAGTTTCTGCGACTAGCCCGGACAGAAAAAAAGAAGCGAGCAGAGGACTTCAGTTAATGTATCCAGAGAGGGAATATTTCGTAAAATATTAAATATTTCTCATTTACTTACTGAAACATCAGTACAGCTTATATTTAATGTCCCCACACAGTAATATTTTTCTGTGGTGGTTTTGACGAATAGTGAATGCGATGTAGTTCTAATTGTAGCAATATATTCATATTTGATACAGTTACAGTTTAACAGTTTTCGCACTTTTTCCTTTTCTTGTACAGTGAAACTGTTCTTCCTGCCAAATTTAATTACTCTTGGTCAAGGGGATTTGCCCCATAGTATTAGTGAGTGAGCTCGCGAGTGTCAAAATATCTGACATAAATTATCATGCACTTTGACTGCATTACCTTAGAGGCTCAAAAGTTTTACACCGCAAGAGAACCGTAGGCCTTAGTACGTGACATAGATTTGAACTTGATCCGTCTGCTCGTTCCTGAGGAAAAAGTCCCTTAACAGGGGAACAGACAGACAGAGACAGGCGGACAACAAAGCGAGCCTGTAAATGTTCTATTGTTGTCGATTTAGGTATGGAGCCCTAAAAGTCAACTTAGTGAGTAAGGAATGACAGTAAATCTGCATCTTATGCTGGTATCTGCTATAAATCGAATCTCTCTTTGTTCCTTGGTCAAGTCGACTTAGTTGTGTTACAGTAATGGTATCCATGGAGAAGAAATAAAAACTTGGAGGTTCGCCGATGACATTGTAATTCTGTCAGAAACAACAAAGGACTTGAAAGACAAGTTGAACGGGATGGACAGTGTCTTGAAAGGAGGATATAAGATGAACAACAACAAAAGCAAAACGAAGATAATGGAATGTAGTCGAATTAAATCGGGTGATGCTGCGGAAATTAGATTAGGAAGTGAGACGCTTAAAATAGTAAATGAGGTTTGCTATTTGCGGAGCAAAGTAACTTATGATGGTCAAAGTAGAGAGGATATAAAATGTAGACTGGCAGTGGGAAGGAAAGCGTTTCTGAAGGAGAGAAATTTATTAACATCGAGTATAGATTTAAGTGTCAGGAAGTCGTTTCTGAAAGTATTTGTATGGAGTGTGGCCATGTATGGAAGTGAAACATGGACAATAAATAGTTTAGACAAGAAGAGAGTAGAAGCTTTCGAAATGTGGTGCTACAGAAGAATGCTGAAGATTGGATGGGTAGATCACATAACTAATGAGAAGGTATTGAATAGGACTGGGGAGAAGAGTTTGTGGCACAACTTGACTAGAAGAAGGGATCGGTTGGCAGGACATGTTCTAAGGCATCAAGGGATCACCAATTTAGTATTGTAGGGCAGCGCGAAGGGTAAAAATCGTAGGAGACCAAGAGATGAATACATAAAACAGATTCATAAGGATGTAGGTTGCAGTAGGTACTGGGAGATGAAGAAGCTTGCACAGGATAGAGTAGCATGGAGAGCTGCATCAAACCAGTCTCAGGACTGAATACCACAACAACAACAACAACAACAACAACTCATCAGCTACAGGAAAATAGATAGCTGCCGTTCTGGAGCATTCCAGTCACCCCGATGACCACACTAGTTCACTTGTCACGCGATCGGGTACACTTCTCACCTTTTGCTTTTCGCCTGCATTAGGTCCAGATACCGCTGTGGAAAAAGCACGACATCCTGATATAAGCCATATCGTGGGTGCCCGACGCACTGGACACGCTGTCTCCTAGTCCTACAGGCACTTGACCTTTCATGCAGCACGACCTCAAGACTACGCCGCGAGTACTTATAAACGCAGAAAACATGCCGCCACCGATTTGGAGAATGTGTTGATAACGCTAATCGCCGCCGACTAATACGGCTTAAACGACAGTAGCACTTTAAGCTTCCCCAAAAAACAAGTCAGAAAAAGTTTTTGGTATTTTTTGTTGTTGTTGTTTGCTCGAAATATTCAGCTTTGCTGCGGGGTAGCTAGGCGGTCTGAGGCGCCTTCCACGGTTCGCGCGGCTGCCCCCGTCGGAGGTTCGAGTCCTCCCTTGGGCATAGGTGTGTGTGTGTGTGTGTGTGTGTGTGTGTCTGCGCGTGTGTGTGTTGTCCTTAGCGTAAGTTAGTTTAACTTCGAGTAAGTAGTGTGTAAACCTATGGACTTATGGCCTCCCATAGGAATTTTATTCAGCTGTACCATTTATTCACGTTCTCATGCGACCGAACCAGTTCTACCATTTTTTTAGGTTTCGTGCCTCAGTCAGTAAAACCAAGCCGTTGTAGGATCTCTTTTTCGTTCGTTTGTCGGCGTGTCTGTCCGATAGATAAGAATCCTTTTTCTCAGGGACGGGTAGACGCATCGAGTTCAAAGTTATGTGGCATACTACAGTCTATAGTCCCTTTTCGGCGCAAAAATTGTAAGCTTCTAAGTCAATACAATCAAGAGATTCGACCTTTCATATCGCATATTTTGATACTTGAAAACTCACTCATCAAAACCTACAGGTGCTTCCCGTCGACGTAGAACCATTAAATTTGGCAAGAAGCAAGGTTTCGCTGTAAAAATAAACGAAAACATTCGAACTTGATTAGTTTGTAATTACTTCACAGGAAATAATATTTTTGTCTTTTTTATCCGTCTGTCTGTCTGTTCGCCTTTAAGACTCCTTTTTCTCTGCAATAGTTTGGCGTATGGAGTTCAGATTTATGTCTTATACTAATGTCTGTGGCCCCCTGGGCGATGTAAAAAATTTAAGCTTCTAAGTCAGTGGAATCAAACGATTCGATCATTTGTATCACATACTTTGATACACGAGAGCTCACTCATCTAAACCTGTATGGTACTTCCCGTTGACCTAGAATCATTATATTCGGAAGAAGCAAGGTTTCAGAGAACAAGTAAAGTAAAAAATATGAAACTTGTTAACTTGGAATTATATCACATGGAAAACATCTTTTGCCACTTGGACGTTCATCGAAACCATGACAGATGAACATTACTGCATGCATCTAAAAAAACGTATCTTGCAGTCGTGTTTTAGTGAGTAAATAAAAATGTTTCATTAAATCTTCTCTCTCTACATATATAAATTGAAGTCCCCTGCTCGCTTCTTTTTATATGTCTGGGTTAGTCTGAGGAACTACTGTAGAGGTTTTGATTTGGTCTTGGAATTCCCGGAACCGTATGTTGCCAGTATCGAGATCAATTACAGGCAAAGATCTGTCACGGTCCTTGTGGCTCAACACGTCGGAGGTTCGAGTCCTCCCTCGGGCATGGGTGTGTGTGTGTTGTCCTTAGCGTAGGTCAGTTTAAGTTAGATTAAGTAGTGCGTAAGCTTAAGGACCGATGACCTCAGCAATTTGGTCCCATAAGACCTTACCACAAATTTCCAAATTACAGGCAAAGATCAAAAGCATAATAGATTCTCGATAAAATTATAGTTTTCCAAGAATTTGCCAGTGTCTTGAAGCAACGAAAATCGCTCTCCACGCATTTTTTTTTATCTGACAGAAAGTAACAAAAGCAGTTTGCAGGGATGAAGCAAGTGAACACACGCACGTAGACGTTAGTCTCACGTCTTTCTGCGTCGATTAGCCGCTTGTTCGATGTGCAGTGTGACAGTTTGCGTGATGGTGCATGTTGCTAAGTTTTCTATTGTTCTCCCTGTTTCTATCGAATATTTGTGGCAAACTGATGATCGCATACCATTCACATTAAGTATCCAAGATGCTACTCCAGGCGGGTGTAAAATGAATGTGCGCAACGGAAAATAATAAACGCTAAAATGAAGATTTGGGCCTTTTTGACTACCGCCTGAAGCAGATCTTAGGATCTCTTAATGGACTTTAACATATAAATTATAACCTAAATATAAATGAATGATTAAGGCAACTAATACTACTAAATGATGAACTTTGTTCCTGCTTATACATTTATTGTACATTTAAAAAAAAGCTTTACATTACAAAGCTTACATTTCCTAAGTAAATTTACTAATCCATTGCCCAACTCTGTCCCTTATTACGACTGCGCAATCTAATATCAATAACGCGAAATGAGTGACACCATCTACGTACCAAACACTAGAAGACACTATTTTCAAAGCTGATCTACGGTGGTGTGGAACCTCAGTGGAAATAAACTAACGTGATCACAGGCGTTTAGTTTTTATAGCCCTAATAAATCGAAGCAATTTGCAATATCACCGTACGTATTGCGTCCGGTGCGTCGAAGTGATGGTTCTCCAAGGCGTCTGCGACGATGGAAGAACTCCAGCCACAAATAAACTCTTTCAAACACTAGGACTGCTGAAGGTGGTCCTCTGACTAATATACTTTAATACTGTCTTCTGCTATCTGTGTTCTACAGACGAGAAACGCGAACTCTCAGCCACAAGGACGGAGTTCAGATAACATCTTAACGTAAGTATAGGCAGAGGAAGTGCTCTCAATTACTGAACGCTGCGTACTCAGTGACGACTTCCAACCCAGAGGTCAAGTCCAGAATCGTATAGGTTCGCAATAGCACAGTGCCTAACTGTTCTAACTATAAACTCTCGTGAGAGTAAAGACAGCAACTCCGTCTGTGCCAACAAGGATGATATCGAGCGACCGTCACACACGGGCGCTCACAATGGAAGACCACGTCTCTCCACTGCTGGACTCCCAGCAAGGCTCAGCTCCCTACCAACGTAATTCCGAAAACGAATCATATTCCCGTACCCACGGACTATTCTCCCTCTCCACAGATTCTTCCGAACGCAGACCCACCATATTTTAGTCTTTTGTCGTCCAGCGCAGAAAGTTTGCGAGGAAAACCTATACTCTTACAATGCTACGCTTCTGAGTAAAAATCCTTCGAAATAACCCAGCCTGCGTGGTTTCAGAGATACCGCTTCTTCGTTGCTCTCACCTGCGTCCAAGATTTGCAAAGTTCGGAAGTATTATCTGGTTATCCTTCCAGCCCTACTACAATAGCGGCCGGTCACGAATCTATTGTGCCCCAGCGCTCAGATGTTTCAACGTCCGTCTTGCTACTTGCTGTGTTTAAGCAGGACCAGCACACCTGTGTTGGCCTTCCACCCAGGGCTTGAGTTCCCCCTAACGTTTCATTTGCACTGGCGTTCCAACCTCTTCTAGTATAGGCAATCATTCATTACGCCGTTTTTTTATAAAGACACTAAGACACTCCGTCAACTTTCACACAATAAGCGTTAATAATTATTTACAAAGTGTATATACGATGTACAACCTATCAAATGATATCTAATTTTGGATATAGTTCACGGGAAAGTATGTGGATAATTGCTTGTAAGGTGCAAAATTATAGGCACATTACAAGTGTTCTTCGTTTGTATGAAGCAATTATCCCGACATGTCCAATGCAACCAAGGAAATAAACGATGATTTTCATGGAGGGGCTCCAAGAAGAAGCGTTCTCCTAGCTGCGGATCATTTTGGAACACCCAAACACTTGCCTCTGCTTAGTTTGCGGCTAATTACGAATGTATTTAAGTTGCATCTCCTCTTAGGACGTTGTATGCTGATTTTGCACTTCGTCAGTTGAATTTTTTGTGCAGTATCCAGACGCCTTTACGCAGTGCTGAATTGACCATTACATGTCACGAGAGGTGGACCTACGATTCTAAAGGCAGGCGGGACTGTTGTGTTGGCAGTAGGGAATCAGTAACAGCAGATCTGTCTAGTCACGAGAGCCCAGTGACTTCGAACGTGGACTGATCATAGAATGTCACTCGAGTAACCCCTCTGAAGTTTCCCTTGTTATCTGTTGATGATGTGATTGTGAAATGGAAACGCGAAGGACCAACTACAACGATACCAAGATCAACAGACCTCGTGTAATGACTGGGCATTGTGGAGGGTGGTTGTAAAAAATCGCATGAAATCAGCGGAAAGAATTACTCGTGAGTTGCAAAGTGCTGTCCGCTGTCCAGCAAGTACAACGACTGGTCGTAGGAAGTTAAAAATATTTGGGTACGATGGTCGAGCAGCGCCATATAAACCATACTTTTGTCACCGCTGATCGACGTTTGTGGTGATTTAAAGAGCGACGCGACTGGGCACTCAATCACTGGAAACGAGTCACGCTATACCTTGTGGCTATCCGATTGGAGGCAGTGAGTTTGGTGAATGCCTGGAAAACGATGTCAGCCATCGTGTGCAGTGCCATCAGTACTGTTACGATATGTGGGTGTTTTTCGTGGTCAGTGCGTTGTTCCCATGTTGCACTTAAGAAAACGCTAAATACAGAAGGATATTAACATATTTTACGGTGCTGTGACCTGCGTACAGTAGACGAACCGATGTGAGACGATGACTGATCATATCCACACGAGAATGCAGCCTTTCATGAAGAAACATCCGCGATACAATGGTTTGTCGGCAATAAATTTCCTGAGGAGAGTCGTGACCATAACCCAGTGGAAGAGCTTCGAGATGAATTAGAACGTTGACTCCACTCCAGACGCCGGCGCCTGACATCAGAACCTTCTCTGGTTTCGTCTTCTGCGGAAGAGTGGGCCCCATTTCTCCAGACATTCAGATACCTCATTGAAAATATCCCCTGCACAGTCATACAATCGACAGTGGACACATCCCACTTAACGCCCACTAATAGGTCTCGGAATATTTTTAGTCAGATAGTGTATCTGTCATTATGAATCTAAAGACGATTCTTCCCACAGTTCCTTTATTTATTTGTAATATTACTCGTCCTTATAGTTCGTAAGAGTGAAATTATGTACCTGGAACAATCACGCTTGTCTATCATGATGACTTACGTACTACAGATCTACAGTCATATACTTTAACTAGCAGTCTTTCATTAGGCACACATCGTACTATGGAAAACAGCTGGCCCAGAATTGTCTTTAACATAAAAACTAGTGTCAGTTGTTACCCACAACCTAATCTCAACGTTCGCGTTAAAAGTACTTTTTGACAAGAGATCTGAGGTTTTTAGGCTCATCCCAGGCATCGTGGTTTAAGTTTCCTCTCGTTCTGTTTAATCGTTCCTAGCGAATGCCGTTATTTCTTCAGTCTACGCTCGAAACTTTTCTTATTCCTTTTGCACTACACCTTTACTTGAAATGAAATAAATGTCTATCAGTTCCACTGTCATTTTCGTCTGATATTGATACAACGGTTTGATACACAGTCTAGGACAAAAAAAAAGGAAAGTACGCAACTCGAAAGAATTATTCGGATGGGACGGAAACTGGTGGATGTGATGTACATATACAGATAAACCAAATAATTACAGTTTCAGCAAAAATGGAAGATTTATACAAGAGAAAGAGCTTGACAAATACAAGGAACTAATAGCACCCGTATGAGGCTTATGCAAGAAGTTATTGGTCATGGCACTGATTGATAGAGTTGATGAATGTCCTCCTGAGAGACACCGTCCCAAATTTGCGCGTTAGATAGTCAAAATCCCAAGCCAGTTGGAGGGTCCTGCCCAAAAAATTTTAAACGTTCTCAATTGGAGAGAGATTCTGCAACATAGACGGTCAAGGTAGCTTTTAGGAAGCGCGAAGAAAAGCAGTAAAAACTCTCCATTCACGCGGGCGGGCATTATCTTGCTGAAATGTAAGCCCAGGACGGCTTGCCATGAAGGGAAAGAAAACGGGGGGTAGAATATCGACAATGTACAGCTGTGCTGTAAGGGTACCGCAAATGACAACCAAAGCGCTCGTACAATGATATAAAACGGCCCCTAGACCATTACCGAGCGAGGTGGCGCAGTGGTTATCACACTATACTCGCATTCGGGAGGACGACGGTTCAAACCCTCTTTCTGCCATCCTGATTTAGGTTTTCCGTTATTTCCCTACATCACTTCAGGCAAATGCCGGGATGGTTCCTTTGAAAGGGCACGGCCGACTTTTTTCCCTAATCCGATGGGACCGATGACCTCGCTGTTTGGTCCCCTCCTCGAAATCAACGAACAACAACCGTCCTAGACCATTACACGAGGTTGTCGGGCCGTATGGCGGGTGACGGTGAAGTTGGTAACCCGTCACTGTCCGGGACGTCTGCAGGCGCGTCTTCACTGATCATCGTGGTCAGTAAGACGTGCGACTTATCACTGAAGACAGTTCTACTCCATTCAATGAGATTTCAGGCCGAATGTGCCAGACAGCACCGAAACTGGCTTGTTGGTGAACAGAGGTCAATGGTTGTTGGCGAGGTGCGCCGTGGGCTGAACCCGTATTTCTGTAAGCCGTCTGTTGATGGCCCTTTTGGTCATTGAAGCACCAGCTGCACGTCAAATCGATGATCATGATGGATCTGGAGCTCTGAGTGTGTCGATGACTTTTCCTCGATGCTCTCGTTCTGTCTTTTCTCTAGGTTGACTGCTTTTTTCTTGACGCTGTGTTCGGCCATTCATGACAACATGGTCGAATAGTAGCTTCGCTCCTACTGAAATGTCGATCGATCCGCTATTACTCCAACCGGCTACTTTGAGCTCAACAACACGTCCTCTCTCAAAGGCTGACATCTGGGAATATTGTTCTCTCCCAGAATTTCTGCCCAACTGAGTACAAGGTCAGAAATTCGCAAAGACTTTATGTCCAGTTATCGACATATCCCTGTTCATTATTCTTGTCAGCTGTGCTGTGAAGTTGGACTGGAGAGTCACAGATTGATCCATCGGCCGCTAAAGTTTAGATTTCTATTTTGCGTCGATACCTGTATGATTATCAGTTTGTGACCAATTTGTATAATTCCTTCGTGGCGTGTCGTTTTTTCTCTACCTGGCAGATTAAAACTGTGTGCCGGACCGAGACTCGAACTCGAGACCTTTGCCTTTCGCGGGCAAGTGCTCTGCCAACTGAGCTACCCAAGCACGACTCACGCCCCATCCTCACAGCTTTACTTCTGCCAGTATCTCGTCTCCTACTTTCCAAACTTTACAGAAGCTCTCCTGCGAACCTAGCAGAACTAGCACTCCTGAAAGAAACGATATTGCGGAGACATGGCTTATCCACAGCCTGGGGGATGTTTCCAGAATGAAATTAGTTCTGCTAGGTTCGCAGGAGAGCTTCTGTAAAGTTTGGAAGGTAGGAGACGAGGTACTGGTAGAAGTGAAGCTGTGAGGACGGGGCGTGAGTCGTGCTTGGGTAGCTCAGTTGGTAGAGCACTTGCCCGCAAAAGGCAAAGGTCCCGAGTTCGAGTCTCGGTCCGGCACACAGTTTTAATCTCCCAGGAAGTCTCATATCAGCGCACACTCCGCTGCAGAGTGAAAACATATCATTCTCTACCGTGACTTTGCTTTAACTGTTTTATATGTAATTGTTGTCATTGAAAGAGAGGGTGACTGAAATAAAGACAAAGTTTGCCATTCAGAATGCTGACAGTTGAAAGATCTTCACCAGAGTAATTCAGGATGTCCCTACACAAAAACGGAGGAACGCAATTAGGTTACCGCCTGCCGGTATCTAGGACAACGTTAATATTAATGCTAGGCGGGGCCCGCGGTCGACACAGCATGGCGTTGAATGTAGACTGCACAGCCATTGGATCGCGACGCGGCGATTGATCGGTATCGCACTCTCGAGACGGTCTTCTGTTCTCCAAGCAGGGCGCAGAGCGGCGTCTTCCTCCACCTGCAGCCGCATTGTTTGAAGACGCGCCGCGACGACTTCGCCAAGTTTCTCTGCACTGTGGTTGGGGGGGGGGGGGGCTGGAAGACGGCTGGGAGAGGAATGGGTGGGGAGTAGGGAGGGGGACTTCTACCCGCAGGCGTAGGCGCAGCCACCGGCATCGGTTGCGGTCGGTAACAGAGAAGGCTGCGGGGCGAACCCATGCCAAGGCTCCATTTCCATAATGCTTCCAGAATGCCGCGGATACAGGGATCAACAAGGCCAGCCCTCACAGTGAACCCCAATGAGTTGAGCTGCCGTCTCTTGGAAAAGAAGAAATCGACACGTAACAGTTATGCTGGGCGAAAAGCACGCTAACAACTAATTTTCCGTGACACTGAAAGAAGTCAATTCAGTTCTACATCTACATACATACTCCGCAATCCACCATACGGTGCGTGGCGGAGGGTACCTCGTACCATAACTAGCATCTTCTCTCTCTGTTCCACTCCCAAACAGAACGAGGGGAAAATGACCGCCTATATGCCTCTGTACGAGCCCTAATCTCTCTTATCTTTGTGGTCTTTCCGTGAAATGTAAATTGGCTGCAGTAAAATTGTACTGCAGTCAACCTCAAATGCTGGTTCTCTAAATTTCCTCAGTAGCGTTTCACGAAAAGAACGCCTCCTTCCCTCTAGAGATTCCCCCCCGAGTTCCTGAAGCATTTCCGTAACACTCGCATGATGATCAGACCTACCAGTAACAAATCTAGCAGCCCGCCTCTGAATTGCTTCTATGTCCTCCCTCAATCCGACCTGATACGGATCCCAAACGCTCGGGCAGTACTCAAGAATAGGTCGTATTAGTGTTCTATAAGCGATCTCCTTTACAGATGAACCACATCTTCCAAAAATTCTACCAATGAACCGAAGACGACTATCCGCCTTCCCCACAACTGACATTACATGCTTGTCCCACTTCATATCGCTCTGCAATGTTACGCCCAAATATTTAATCGACGTGACTGTGTCAAACGTTACACGACTAATGGAATATTCAAACATTACAGGTTTCTTTTTCCTATTCATCGGCATTAATTTACATTTGTCTATATTTAGAGTTAGCTGCCATTCTTTACACCAATCACAAATCCTGTCCAAGTCATCTTGTATCCTCCTACAGTCACTCAACGACGACACCTTCCCGTACACCACAGCATGATCAGCAAACAGCCACACATTATTATCCACCCTATGCAAGATATCATTTATGTAGATACAAAACATCAGCGGACCTACCACACTTCCCTGGGGCACTCCAGATGATACCCTCACCTCCGATGAACACTCACCATCGAGAACAACGTACTGGGTTCTATTACTTAAGAAATCTTCGAGCTACTCACATACTTGGGAACCAATCCCATATGCTCGTACCTTAGTTAGGAGTCTGCAGCGAGGCACCGAGTCAAACGCTTTCCGGAAGTCAAGGAATATGGCATCCGTCTGATACCTTTCATACATGGTTCGCAAGATATCATGTGAAAAAAGGGCGAGTTGCGTTTCGCAGGAGCGATGCTTTCTAAAGCCGTGCTGATGCATGGACAGCAACTTCTCTGTCTCAAGGAAATTCATTATATTCGAACTGACAATATGTTCGAGAATCCTGCAAGAAACCGATGTTAAGGATATTGGTCTGTAATTTTGGGGATCCGTCCTTCTACCCTTCTTATATACAGGCGTCACCTGCGCTTTTTTCCAGTCGCTCGGGACTTTACGTTGGGCAAGAGATTCGCGATAAATGCAAGCTAAGTAAGGAGCCAATTCCATTTTGATTTGTAAAAACACTGGTTCCACTGTGGTACCATGTGTTTTTCTAATCCGGGAATGTTTTGTTGACCATTAGCTATGTACAGCACATTTGTATGCAGAGGCTTTCATGATGAGAGAATTAAAAGAATTAAAACTTCAAATTAATCTCTTAGTTTGTGAGAGAATCCTAGGGGAGGTTATCTGAAACACGTAAGCACAGTCCCGGTAAATTTACTTTGCTGGTAGCCAAAGTCTTTTTTCTGTCACACCAAGTGAGTCACAAACGCCAGATACGGCATTTCATTTTAAATTTCGCAGCTGTAGGTTTCTAGGTGACAGCATATGTCTCGTGGAAGGTGGCCGATACACAGTACTCCGCGGGCAGTGATTGATTTGCCGTCAGACCAAGATGGCAGGTATGCTATGAGTGTGTACGCGACTGGAAAAACGGGATTTTTGTAAGCAGAGGGACCGTCTGCAGAGCACGAACATAGCGAAATTCGTGCCGTATATGGTTAGAATCTATTCCGTGATCATTTTTGTTCAATTGGATACAGGAATTGAGCGAAGGACAAGAAGCTCACAATCTAGGAGCGTCCAGGTCGTCCTGGTTACGAAGTGATGGTGCATTGTTTCCTTGTTTAAGGGTATTTCTCTACCCGCGGGACACAGTGGTCTTGTGGGTTGCCGCACTTTAAGGAAGAAAATTAATGTAGGTCACGCAGGATGATGCACAGTCACCAGTTTTCGTCCAATGAACTGGGAGAGTTCATTCATTTGTTCATAATGGGAGACCGACAAGCCTTTCCTACCTTTCACCCGGTCGGCGATCACCTTATCGACGCCCACGTCCTGCAATCTTTCTCAAAAGATTTTACAGGAACTATTCGGTAAAAAAATCATTTTTGCTTTACTTGTAGCTTTATATGTCAGGTTCATTATGATGTGCCAATCATTTCGTTAATGGTCATAGTTAATGTGATATTTACATCGGAGTAAGGCAGTTTGCGAAATTCGAGGAAGTTTGCAATGATAAATAGGGGTCGTTACGATTTTGCATTTGGTGCATATTACATAATATATTGCTGCGTGTGAAATTTAGCTAACATATTGAATTTTTCTTCAGACTTGATTGGAGCTATCCGTCGCCAATCTCCAGAAAACTGATCTAACATAGTTCACTCATGTGCTATCGCACCCGTCAACAAGAAAACCAGAGTGAAATATCCACAACATTACTCTTATTTCGTAAACGGTTTGAGATATCGAAATAAGATTTTAGCAAATGAAATCACACAAAGAGGAGATTGTTTTGACATATGGTTATTATGAAAAACTTCATTATCTACCGTCTTATTCCACTAGCTACAGACTTTTCCGATGAAAGAAAGTAATTTTTAATCGTCATGGATAGCTGGTGAAATAAGAATGCTGTCGGTTTTGGAACAACGAAAGTGAAGTCATTGCACGATTATTTTGTATTGAGGGTACGATTTTTCATAAGACACTGACCTTACTTTTCCTCAGTTGCTCACTTAATAAATTTAATAAACAACTGTTTCAGAATTCTCTCGCAATTGCGTATGCACAACATGTTAGTGCGGTGACAATGTGTAACCTCCGCTGTGTTTTGGCAAAAGAAGCAAATTTTAACATGGGAACAAGAGAAATTTGTAGGTTTTACTCAAAGTTCCCCACTCGTGAGTCTTCTCTCAAAGTTACAAACGGTTAACAAAGCAGGCGAAAATAAATCGCTGCATTGTAGACGGATTCCTTTTTAGATACTAACCAAAGGAGAGTTGACAGATCTTTTTGATTGCCCACCATGCATGTGTGGGAGTACAGGGGCCCCGATTAATATTTGCCAGAGATGTGAGTGTAGGCTTCAGTTTACAACAGCACCTCCCCTTCAGCACTCAGAATTTCCTCTACAGCGAACTGAGCGACCCCCCACCACTACCACTCCTCCGATGCTTTCCGAGCCGATTGCACATCTAGCGGCCACGTTATTTTGCGCGTACTATAAATCCAGAGAGGTCACTCTTGGGTGCGAACACAGCCACTACAATTCTATGCTGCACGATTTTAAGACTTTGTCGAGCAATGACATAAGTGTTTTAAGTTTACAAGGAGAATGTGTTGAAAAGAAAAGTAAATTTCAGGCTGGTACTCGCAACTCTGATGTCTTTATCACAGTTTGTGACTCATTCATTGACTGACCCTCGTCGTATCTGTAATCATGCGTATCATTATGATGATTTTCCGTGTGTTGTACTGGTGTGTAGTGATGTTAGTGCAGACAATAAAATAATAGCAAATCTGATGGTGACACACAGTTTATACGCCTCCATCTGCACTAAGGAGCCGCGCGGTGTGACCGCGCGGTTTGAGGTGTCATGTAACGGACTGCGCGGCCCCTCCCACCGGAGGCTCGAATCCTCCCTCGGGCATGGGTGTTTGTGTGTGTGTTGTTTTTAGCGTAAGTTAATTTAAGGTAGTTTAAGTAGTGTGTAATTCTAGGGACTGATGACCTTAGCAGTTTGGTCCCTTAAGAATTCACACACATTTGAACATTTTTGCACCAAGGAGATGCCATGCTGTGTCACCAGTTCGACGAATGGACTCGATGAGACACTGACGAATGGAAAGGGATTTAACTTAGAACTTTGAGAGATACTCAATGGGTAACGATATGTCGTTATGACAAATTCCAATTTTCTTCACAAGAGAAAAGTCAGCTCAGAGACCACATTCTACACCTACAGATGCATATGTACACGCTGCAAGACGCTGTACAGTGCACGCAAAAGATGTTTCGTACCCCTCCTAATTTCGGAATTTGACTGTCTCCAAAGACTCTGTACCTAGTGATCTTCGGCTTTTGCTGTGTAAATTCCTCACCTAGTAGGGAATACTGACGGTACGTTGATCAGGCGGCAACCATCACATCACAACAAAAAATTCCAGGTACCCATAGTAGGAGTACTGTCCTATCACGTAGGTATTTTTAAAAAGAAATGATTCAATGAAATGATGTAATGTAAGTTCAAGAAGATACCGTCAACTATTTGGTACAAGAAATATTATCACTACATTTACGCAACTAATAGCTTAATATAATCACAAAAAGCATTCACACACACACTCGTGCACACAACGCTATTATTAAGCATGCAAAAAATACACTGAAGAGCCAAAGAAACAGATACACTTGACTAACATCGTGTTGGCCACCAGCGAGAACGCAGAAGTGCCGCAACACGACGTGGCATGGACTCGTCCAATGCCTGAACTAATGCTGGAGGGAATTGACATCATGAATCCTGCACGTATGTCCATTAATCCGCAAGAGTCGCGGGGTTTGAGATCTCTTCTGACCAACACGTTGCAAGGCATACCAGATATGCTCAATAATGTTCATGTCTGTAGCATTTGGTGATCAGCGGAAGCGTTTTCCTGGGGCCACTCTGTAGTAATTCTGGACGTGTGTGGTGTCGCATTGTCCTGCTGCAATTGCCCAAGTCCGTGAGAATGCAAAGTGGACATGAATGGATGCAGATGATCAGACAGGATTCTTACCTACTTGACATCCGTCATAGTCGTATCTAGATGCATCAGGGGTCCCATATCACTCCAACTGCACACGTCCCACACCATTTCAGAGCCTCTACCAGCTTGAACTGTTCCCTACTGACATGCAGGTTCCTTGGATTCATGAGGTTGACTCCATACCCGTACATGTCCACCCGCTCGATGCAATTTGAAACGAGACTCGTCCGATCAGATAACATGTTTTCATCCATCAACAGTCCAATGTCGGTGTTGACGGGCCCAGGTGAAGCGTAAAGCTTTGTGTCGTGCAGTCGTCAAGGGTACACGGGTGGGCCTTCAGCTCCGAAAACCCATATCGATGATGTTTCGTTGAATGATTTGCACGCTGGCACTTGTTGATGGTCCATTATTGAAATCTGCAGCAATTTGCGGAAGGGTTGCACGTTGAAAAATTCTCTTCAGTCGTCGTTGGTCCCGTTCTTGCAGGATCTTGTTCTGGCCGCAACAATGTCGGAGATTTAATGTTTTACCGGATTCCTGATATTCACAGTAGACTTGTGAAATGGTAGTACAGAAAAATCCCCACTTCATCGCTACGTCGGAGATGCTGTGTCCCATCACTCGCCCACCAACTATAACACCACGTTGAAACTGACTTAAATCTAGATAACCTGACATTGTAGCAGCAGTAACCCATCTAACAACTGCGCCAGACACTTATTGTCTTACATAAGCGTTGCCGACAGCAGCGCAGTATTCTGCCTGTTTGTATATCTCAGTATTTGAATACGCATGCCTATACCAGTTTCTTTCGTGCTTCAGTGTGATATTGTTATTTTGAATACAACATTCTATCGAAATTATTGAACAGTTATCTCATATCAATGAAACAGTTAATCCTGTCAGTCATTACTTTAATATCATCACAGACATAATTCTGTCATGATAGATAAAATAGTCATTGAAACTCTGAAACCACTTATATCATTTTTTAAAATTAAGATCGATCAAGAAATTTTTGGAGCTGCACTTTAAAAAGTTTGTAACACTTCTTTGTGTTGTTTGCAGGTATCGTAATGTCAGTGGCTAACTGGCCTTTACCTCTCCCTCGCAGTTCTGCCAGTAAAATTGTGTGGGTAATACACCATGGCATTAAACGACTTTCTTCAGACACTGCTTCTACACGCACACTCATACACATTCTACTCTACATAAATACATGTACTTTTGTACAGGCCAATGGCCATCATTTCGCCAGAAATAAAATAGTGCCCATTCCGCAGTTCCAAACGAAATTTATGGGAGGTTTCCCCTGGTCATCTGTAGAATGGCAGAACTGGAAGTCCCTTCTCACATATTCTCAATTAGGGTTCACCCTGCTCCGCTTCCAGCCGGATGGGATATTTTGCTGAAAAAAAATGAAGCTCTGCAACAGCGCACCCAGCTCTCAAAAGAGTGAGCAGGAAAAAAACCTTCTCATCACCTCGTACTTTCTTTATAGTAATTCACATATTTTCTACAGAGTAACACCATTGCTTGGCACTGCCATTCAGAGATACTATTCGCTACTGACCCTGACTATATGTTCCCTTACTTATCAACAAATAAAATTTGCCCTTCTTCGAGCAACTCTTTTTCTAGTGCTAGTAAAACGTTTATAAAAATAGTGCCCTTCATGCTACACATTCTACAGTGTTCGCCCGTTAATCAAATATTTATAGGTACATTTGATTAATTGAGAAATAACGAAAAAATATAATAAAATTTCACACATATAATTTCACACGCCACCAAGAGGTGGTACTGGTTGTTATTTTTATAAAACATTGACGCATATACTGAGATGTTTCAAAGTAAATATATAAAAAATTAATAAAGAAGGGAAAAATATACTGTCATTACAGCCTGGATGACAAGCCGCTTACGTCATCAGGCCAGGGACTTGGAAGCATGTTGTGACTACAGTGTCATTGTTTGTAATACCATCAAAAGAAATTCCGAGATATGTCGCTGTTTACTAATTCACATACACTGGTACGGTTCGTAGCAAGAACACACATGCAATACCTGTTTCGAATTTTTCGATTGCCTTTTGTTTGTTTCCCTTTAAAGCAATAACTAACCGAAATGTAGAACATAACAGACTAAACAATAACTCAATCTCCCCACTACACACATTTAACAATAATCAAACTGCTTTTGCATTCCTTCCACTTAAAATTTACCCCTTTTCCCAGAGCGGGCCTCAATACACACAGTAACACTCCCACCCACATAACGAACTATTACAGTAGACGCCCACAACCAACCAAGTGCCGTATTCAGTTGAAAAGTGCTCGAAAATTGGATATCCTAGAATACGTAGAACACCTAAGTGAAACTCCAGAACGACACATACGGAATAGTATGAACAAGTAATGATAATTAAACCAAACGGTAATTTAAATTTACGAAATTTGCGCACCAAATAGTGCTTCTTACCCAACAATAAGAGACTAACAAAAACCAGTAATGTAGTAACATACATGGAAACACTATGTAACGCACTTATTATACACAATACAAACATGCATTACAGGCCACTGAAGATGCTTGATATGTCAAAAGTAGCGGAACGCTTATGCCACAGAAAAACCTCTTATTTACTTGCATAGGCGGACCACATAATAACAAAACTACGTTCAGAGTTTAGCTCCAGAATATCTGTAGCACTTCCTCATGAACACTTAAACATATTTGAAAAAAATATTGAGCAAACATATAGGCCTACATTCCGTAATTGTTATGGATATATGCATTCATAGTAATAAAAGTAGAAACCAGCGACATCGTGTGTAGATTATACGCCCCATTTTATTCATTTCAGTTTCACCTATGTTATTTCTTAGAATAGAAGTATTCGAAAAATAATTTAGCATGAATCACTGATGTTATGCAGAGTGCATCATTTTTAAAAATCTTATGCTTTATTAGTGCAAAATACATTTACTGATATGCAGAATCTAAGAGTGCAGCACTGTTTTGCGTCCAATCTCGACGGTACCTATTTCCACTTGGAGTAGATTTCAGCTCGTCCCTAGAACCACAGAAAAATATATTTTCAAATGAATTTTTACTCTGGAATATCCTGTCAGACACACCGGAAATTTATGTCACTGTATTTGTCACGTATGGACCGAAAAAGTAGCATAACTGCCTTCGTGGTTAATGGTTTTACTGACATGAGGTGGACACTATTTTATGATAGCACTATTCGTCGAGTAAAACTATGTGACCAATATTTCTAACGTATAAAAGCATTGTTCAGGCGAATATGATACGTGGTTCTACTTACATGATACCTACGTCGAATGACAACGTCAAAACGGGCGCTGTATCTAAGAAGGCCAAGGAAATGTTACTGTACTCTTATCTGATCCTTATGATCCACCTATACGAGTAGTACTTACGGATAAGTAACCTCCGACTGAAATTTGATGAGTGCGGACTGGAAGCGAAAGACAGTCAAGTTACAGACCTGAATAATTCACACAGCTAAAGCGAAAAGCTGAATCGTTATTTGACTTGAGGAAACACTCCACGAACTGTTGAAAAGTAAGTTACTGACTTTATGCCTGATTTCGCCATCTCCATACATAGACGGAAAAAGTCTAGACTTGATCCGTTCTCAACAAGTTAGCGTATACTTTTTAAGTCTCAAATTTACCTTCGAACTTTTGCCTGATTTATTGAGTCTGGAGATACTTTGCGCAGATATAAAACGCTAATATCTAAAAGTAGTAGAAAAAATGTAAATGCAAGCAACTGAACTAAATTAAACACAGCTGTTTATACAGCTAGACTTAATATTCTTAGAGTAAGTCACTAATTATCAGGAACTACAAGAGCCGCTGTATCGACTTGATGCGGAAAGATGAAATCACATGCACCTGTTGTGAGCCACGAAATATTTCGTCCCGCATACAATGAATGTTAATTACCTATATTTACTCTCGTTTTTATGGGAGGAATAAAAATGGAAGTTACAGCAGCGGTGCACGTATTGGCATCACATACCGAGTGTTGTAATTACATCAAAACCAAACTCTGGTTACTGTCAGTTTCAAACTAGAACAGTTACTAACATTAATATGAACTGTTGACTTACAGTTTAGAGGCTGCTGTTTTTATGACACAATTTACATTTCTCGCAGCAATTTTAGAAAATTAATCAGCAACCTGATACTAATAGCCTCAAAGAATACAAAACTTCGTTCATCTTACCTGTTAACCGGCTTTATGCTCATAGAGCACACACGTACACGCACGCAGCCACACACACACACACACACACACACACACACACACACACACACATCCTTAATGACAGAGTAACTCGTTTCGTTCATTTACACTGCATTTCCGAATCCCAACATTAAAGACTTCAAAGAAAAGAGATCTCGGGCACAAACTACAGATCAGAACCCGCGCGCTTTCATACAGTGAACAAAGCGTGTTAAAAATGGGAAAACAGTAATTCACAAACCTCTTTACTCATTCCAGAGCACAATACTTTGTGCTTGAGTATTAGGTGGTTCCACTAGATCGGGGCGCATGCCAAACATCTTCTGTGCGCAGAAGTTTAAAAGCTGTACATTCAGAAGATCATTTCTGCACGCTATCAGTATTATGCCAAAATTTTCGCGCGGTATCGATTGCTTTGACTGACATCTTGCAAGTGTGCAGTTTTATGCTTAAAATAGGAGTTCCAGTTGATACAGCTTCCTTGTAAGAGCACACCATCACAATGACCATTGACCCCTAGACAGATATGCGAAATTGCTCAATAACTGGGCACCAAATACCACAACTAATATTCTTAAGGTTGAATAAGAGGATGCCTTGCCTCTAAAGTTAATGAACATTGCTCGGCTGTTCATTGACGGCTATGTGAGTTTTGACATCGTGCACGGGATGATAAATAATAGCCCAGAAACTAGCAAGGAGAAAAGAGACGAACTATCAATAATTGTTTAGACTGATGGCGGAAAGATAGATTACCTCAGAGAGATGGTGAGAAAAAAATATTGTCCTTTCTGGCTCCAGAAATGGCGCCGAAGAACCGAGACCGAAACGTTAAAAACATTGGACACTGAAGAGAGGGCTCTACTTTCAAGTTTTTGCGTGATTAGCTTCTTCTGTTGAGTGTTATTCGACGATATATTCGAGCTTGTGATTTGACTGCTAGAAGTAGTCACTGGCAGAACTAACACAATTGTGGGTGACGTAGCACCTCGGACACACTGCACAAGAAAGCTCTAAAATGTGTCGGCATTTGCGTTCATTCGGGTTAAGGCGCTGTCTCAAACCCCACCGCAAACAACGAGTCGTTTCAGACCTGCCAGGGAAGCCGCCAAGCGTTACTGCTATGGAGATTAAAAATGTGGACTAAGCACGCTATGTTGCACACCGAGGTAGATGAGAACAAAGTGCCGGCCGGTGTGGCCGAGCGGTTCTAGGCGCTTCAGTCTGGAACCGCGCTACCGCTACGGTCGCAGGTTCGAATCCTGCCTCGGGCATGGATGTGTGTGATGTCCTTAGGTTAGTTAGGTTTAAGTAGTTCTAAGTTCCAGGGGACTGATGTCCTCAGATGTTAAGTCCCGTTGTGCTCAGAGCCATTTGAACCATTTTTTGAGAACAAAGTGCACTTGGGTGGTGTGCCGATGGGCAGCAGAAAGGGCTAGTGTAAAGGATGAGGTGCTGGACAATAAAGTCATTTTGCTGTGGCTGCCTTGGGCGAGCGCTTCTGGAGGAAGTTAGAGCCTCTAGCGACGATTTGTTCTCGTTAGTGCAGACATAGTTATAGTTTTTAGCCACTGTGATGTTTTTGATTGGTGCCACAAAACACACACGGCAGGCATTATGTCAACAGTCCTTTGCCATGGTTTTCTGAATACAGAAGCAGAAACTGTGCTTCCCTCTGAACCATGCCTAGGTGTAGCTAGCTGAGAAGGGAAAGAAAAGCTGTTCGGTACGAAATAAAGGCAGGGAACAAATTGACGACGAAGCAAAATACTTTTGCGCAGAATGTACGATGTGTGCTCAATAAATAATGCAACACATTTTTCCTCGGCCAGTTTCGGCTGAAAAAATGTGAGTTAGTTGTGGGTCATCGTGAAATATTCTCGCTTCAGCCACTATTGTTTCGTGAAGTTCCGATAGGTGGCGGCGGTATACGTAGACTTCAAAATGGTGGTTGAGGTGCATTCCAAGCAGAGAGCTGTTGGTTGGTTGGGTTGGGTTGTTTTGGGGAAAGAGACCAAACAGCGAGGTCATCGGTATCATTGGATTAGGGAAGGACGGGAAAGGAAGTCGGCCGTGCCCTTTCAAAGGAGCCATCCCGGCATTTGTCTGGAACGATTTAGGGAAATCACGGAAAACCTAAATCAAGATGGCCGGACGCGGGATTGAACTGTCGTCCTCCCGAATGCGCGATCAGTGTGCAAACCACTGCGCCACCTCACTCGGTAGAGAGCTGTTATTGAGTTTCTTTCGGCGGAAAACCAGAGAATCAGAGATATTCATAGGTGCTTGCAAAATGTCTACGGAAACCTGGCAGTGAACAAAAGCACGGCAAATCGGTGGGCGAAGAGTCTGTCATCACCGCAACATGGTAGCGCAAACCAGTCCGATTTCCCGCGTACTGGCCGGCTCTCGGGAAACAGAAGAAACAATTTCAGCGTGTTCGCCGCGACAAAAATGCAGACGAACTTCTGTTTCTCCACGGCAACGCAAGACGTCACAGAAGTCTGTGCACCCGAGAGGAGTTCACAAAACTTCGCTGGTCTCTTCTTCCTCATCCGTCTTAGAACCTGTATCTCGCACCTTTCGACTTCCATCTGTTTGGCTCAATGAAGAATGCACTCCGCGGGGAGCAGTACTTTGGATAATTAGCAGCAAGACGTTGGGACCTACGTCGACCTGTAGAGTGGTACCATGAGTGCGTACTGGCCCTCCCAGTAAGGTGGCGTAAGGACGTCGTATTGAACGGAGATTATTTTGATAAATAGGGTTTTGTAGTCAAAAGGGTGGTGAATATTGTAATGTATTGGAATAGTGAATAATATGTTGCAATATTTATTGAACGTCCATCGTATTATGCATTAGCCTTCTAATTTCCACATCACTTCTGATTGGGGATAGCTGTGTGGGGTAAGGAGGTCTGACACCACCTTCTGCCACTATACGCAGTATCTCTGCAGGATCCACTGTAGCACCCGCTGCGTCCGCTGTTACTTGCACAAAATGACCAACGTCTGTTGCCACACTTGAAACACACAGGTTTCCTACATGGAGTGAGGCGGATGAAAATAGTCGCACAGAGCAGGCCTTGTTCATCTCAGATGCTCTAGCAGTTATGATTGTTATTTCGATTTAATTAGCAATTAAATACGTTATTTATTTATTTAGAGAATGGAAACACTACGGGAAGTATGACACACAAATCAGAAGGATAACATATAAAACGAACATACGAAAGTATTAACAAAGTAGTATAAAATTGCAGCAAGTGAACATTTGGAGGAGTTATTAATATCTGTGTTGCATCAGACCTTTCTGTCCAGGTAGCTGAACCATGCAGTAGCCTTTTCAGAGACTAGAATCCGTAATATCTTTTTGGTCCTTCATGAATAAAGTGATCTATTATTCATTCCAAAGCAACATGTCACATTATGGGTTGTGTAGAGTACCATATTTATAAATGGATGTTTTGCATCGTGTACGGTTCTGATGCAGTTGAAGCAGCCCCAAACTTTTATTCGTTGCTGGATGTATCAATCTGATTGAGTAGGCCATACCCAGCAAACACTATACAATTTCTAGCTCCTTAGTTCCCTTCTAGAACGCAAGGAGTCGATTGGTGAAAACAGTTGTGATCCCAAACAGGTTTTCTAGATTTAATCCTGCCGTAGAAGGTAAGAAACAATGTTTTTATTTAATTATTTTTATTGAAGAGGTTGTAGGGACTGATCAGCTGAATAGCTTTTTCCACTCTCGGAGCACTGCATATTCACGACCGAGATCTATCTGGTGGTGGCATATTAGACGAGGAATGAAGACAGAGAATTTGGGTTCATTTGATTTTATTGTGTATGTGAAAACAGTCGTGTGTGCATGTCAGAGAGTAAATGTAGTGCTCGTACAACCAAATGGACATTATACTGTTTAATAATGTACTTACAAATATTATCATACATCGTTCAGTTAATAGGAAAGGTAACTCGCAGTCTAAATAAGAAGCGGTTAGCATTGTTCAACACTTGAGCTGCCATTGCTAACTGTCTAATTACAACAGTAAGGTCCATAATTTTGTCTTCAGATAGCTACAGTACTAATTTCCTAACGTTGGGGCTACCGCCTCCCATAGTTTCCACAGACAATATGTTTAGGGAAGGTTGACCAATATACTAAGAAAATATATCGTGGTTGAACGATAGATTTGAAGACTCGGGAAATACAACAATAATAGTAACAGAAGACAACCAGAGCAGACGCTAGATTAAATATACAGGCACGCACCACTGAGGCTCTAGGTTAAAAATAGTCATTCAACATAATCTAAAATTTGGAACTAAGCAATTGCTCAGTATCTTTCAACTTTAAAAATGCGGGTTAAGTACTACTGCTGTGGGCTGTAAATATGTAAAAAATAAATAACAAACAGTAGACTACATGGAACGTAAGCAGAAATTGGCAGAAAAATATAAAGCAAAATGAGTGAATGGCAAAAGATGACAATGTTATAAGTTTAGAAACTGACTGAGGAACTACGTTAAAGTTAGAAAATGAGAGCTGCTTTGTCGATTAAGCAGTCGGTATGAGACTGTATTTGCGAGCTGTAACATTCACACACAGCATTTTCGGAAAATGTAGAGTTGGACTCCATAATCTCCCGAAAGCTGTATTTATTAACTACCATAAAATTTATCACAGTACACGTAAATAATTTAAACCCTCCACATTAGTGCAGCGACAAAGTTTTGACGTGGCTGCCGACAGGTAAAATTGGCTGAAGAGTCGCACATAAAATGAAATTCTGTGATAAAAGAACTGCATTGTCTGGGCATAATTTTGTGATGATTGGCCTGTGTTTGCATGATTTACTTCCTGTAATTGGACGTTCTCCACTTTAGAGTAATTCACAAATCTAATGTCTGTTGCTTCTCATTTAATCCATGACACTATTGCAAAAACATGCTATCGTTATTGTTCAGTATATTTGCGGAGAGAATGCAAAACCTATGCAGTTACATATCCCGTTGAAGTGCACTACTTTATATGTATTCACCTGGTTTCAGAATCCTTTTGTAAATCAGATTGATTGGGGAATAGTTTATCTTGATATTTTTATCGAAATATTTTCACGAGGTGCTTCAGTTGAACAAGAGTTTCCCCATTCCACACACGGCAACGCCTGTTACCCGGCTCTGCTGAAAGTACTCACAGTCAAGCGGTTATCTTCTGCTCCTGACGAGCAGGTTATTGTTCCATTTTGTTGCGGGCGAGAATGCTGAACTAATGGTTAGGCAAACGAGATTTTGTTGGCGTGCAGCGTTTCGCAAGGGTTAATAAACGGCCGGCTGTGCGTCTGTGTGCATGGCTAATAAGCCAGCGAAATGAGCGCAGGCTAGCGTGAGCCGTTATTAACGTACTGGGCCGCTGCAAACTCGCCACGGCGCAACTTCCCTTTACGTCAGTTTTGTGCCACAGCCGTGAGCCTTGAACATAGTTATAACATTTCAATTCTGTTTTGTTGCAACAACCTTTCCACGTATTTTTAGTTCCAGATAAGACTAAATAGACGTTTCAAAATTTTATTTCCTGCTTGCATTTATCATTTTTGCTGAATACTGATCCTGTTGTTGATGTTCAGTCCGGTTAATGGTTTGATGCAGATTCCCAGATAAGTGCGTCCTACGAAAGTCTCTTTACCTCTCCATAATTACAGAAACATAGTCTGATTTTAACCTGTTAGCTGCTTCAGTCTCTAGATCTGCATCCTTCCATTCCCCCTTATCTCCACATACCTTCCCTACGAAACTATCAATTCATTGATGCCTCTAGATGTGTCCTTTAAACCGATCCGTTCTTTTAGTCGTGTAGTGCTATTTATTTATTTTCTTGCCGATCTTAGTCAGTATACCATCATTAGCTAATTCCATTTTCCGGGAATCATTTGCACGATTAATCATAATGATGTAGAATGAGTCATTTTACATTCGCATCACACATTCATATGTAAATATGGCTACATGCTGACTATTTTCAAGTATTGTTTAATACAAGTGTGAATTAGTAATTACTGCCCACCACCATTTACACATCACAAAAAGTTCTCTAGGGAATAGCAGTTTGTTTTCAGATTTAACTTTGCTGTCTGTCAGACGTTTTATGTTTTTGAATGAGTGAACAAAAATTTTGGTGGCAGCATTATGCACTCCTTTTGTACTAAAGACCATCTTAATGAGGAGTAACGGATGTCATTTTTTCTTCTGGTATTGTAATTATGAAAACCATTGTTCCTTTATTAACTGCTGTAGAATATTTACAACGAACCTCATGGGGGAATAAATATAGTCAGTCAGCAGTCGAAGTGCCTGATTCCTTAAACAAATGTCAACAAGATGATCCTGGGTGACCGTTACGTATTATTCTTCCACACATTTTTGTGCAGTGAACACTTCCTTTCTTAAAGGTGGATTACCCCAGAACTTTACTCCATAAAGTATTACTGACTGGCCGGCCGATGTGGCCAAGCGGTCCTAGGCGCTTCAGTCTGGAACCGCGCGACCGCTACGGTCGCAGGTTCGAATCCTGCCTCGGGCATGGATGTGTGTGTTGTCCTTAGGTTACTTAGGTTTCAGTAGTTCTAGGTTCTAGGGGACTGATGACCTCAGATGTTAAGTCTCATAGTGCTCAGAGCCATTTGAACCATTTTATTACTAACTGAAAATACGCAAAATATTTTTGTCTCTCTACAAGGTATGCAATGATACCAAGTACAAATGCGACTGAACTAAGTTATTTTAGGAGTACGAATTTTTTTCAGTTTGAATTCTCATCAGTATGAATAACTATAAATTTTGAAGTCTTCACCTTATTCACTATTTCCTCACCATGATCTTCAGTAGTCATTGGTGCAGTACCTCTACGTGTGCAGAGCTGTATGTTGTGTCTGTCTGAAATTGAGTATGAGACCATTTGCAGAAAGGCATTCAGTAATACTAAGCTCACCTGATAAATAGTTAGTCACCCTTAGCGACATCATAACAAGCATCAATTAACTTGATAACCGCCTGGATTCGGTTAGGAAGTGAGTCCATAAGGTTGTGTAAGTACGTCGCATCCAGGTTAAAAGACTCGCTGAGGATTTGATCGCGTACATCCTCCAAATTGTGTGGCGTTTTACCCTCAATTCCAATTCGCCCCACTGAATTTCTGTGGGGGTTCACGTCACCCGATTTTGCAAGCCAGTCGAGGTGTAATAGGGTGGAGCAAGGTTCAGAGAACCAGTCACATATTCTTTCAGCCCGATGAACTTTGGTGCGGTCATTCCGTCGTCTCGAAGAAGACGGAGAAGGAAGGCATCAGTAACGAAGTCTTCATGCAGAGGTTGACTGAATGCAGTACCTGATCATTCAGAATGTTTAAATAAACATGCTGCTTCATGGTAGTGTTTACCTCAGCGAGTGGAACCAGTTCATGATAGGAAAACCAGCCCGAAAACATCACATACCCAGCTCCAGCCTGAACCTGACATTGCACATATTCAGAGTGAAATGATTTATTTTGCCTTCGGTGCACTCTACAGAGTGCGTCATTTAAATATAGTCAAAAACGTGATTCGTCAGACCACATTACGTTCTGCCAGTCCGCTACTGTTTAAAGTCGATGACTTCTAGCCCACTGAAGACGCCCAGTTTTATGTGCCTGTGTGAGCACCAGCCTCTTGCGGGATGAGGTTGTCATCTGCAGCACCGCTACAGAATAGCAATACGTCGACGGTATTCTACATACCCTTTTGTTTCCCTTCTTGGCAAGCCATACTGGGCTTACACTTCAGCAAGATAATGCTCACGCGAACGTGGCGAGAGCTTGTACTGCTTACTAAACCTTACGTTGATTAACAAGGTCGCTGGTTCTCTCCCCAACTGAGAGAGTTTGGGGCGTCATGAGCAGGGCCCCCCAACAGTCCCAACACGCCAATCGGACACAATTTGCCAGAATATTCCTCAGGAGGACATACAGCAACTCTATGAATCACTACCAAGCTGGATAACTGCTTGCATCCGGGCCAGAAGTGGACCAACGCATTGCTCAATTTGTGAAGCTCTTTCTCTTGAATAAATCATCCAATCTTTCTCAATTTTTAATCATTTGTTTGTCTGTATATGTACATTACGTCTACCGATTTCCGGCATATTCGAATAATTCCTTTGAGGTGTGTCGTTTTTCTTGTCTTAAAGCGTGTACTAAAAACGGTATAGCAAGACTATAGCTACTCGTGTTACTACGTTAAAGAAGACACAAACAAATGAATGAACACACCACTGCGCTCGCGCTCGGACGATAGTATGGTATAAACAGTCAGTTTCTTAGCTTACAGAGGGCGTAACGTTCCTACTGGTTCTAGGCGCTACAGTCTGGAGCCGAGCGACCGCTATGGTCGCAGGTTCGAATCCTGCTTCGGGCATGGATGTGTGTAATGTCCTTAGGTTAGTTAGGTTTAATTAGTTCTAAGTTCTAGGCGACTGGTGACCTCAGAAGTTAAGTCGCATAGTGCTCAGAGCCATTTAGTTCCTACTGGAGGTAGTATTGGTCGAAATTAGAAAGAGTTCGTACGCTTGTATGTCCGGAAACCAATAGTGCTGAAATAAGAGACAACCCATCCACTCATCCTCATCTACCCGTCACGTAGTCGTAGACACTATAGGCAATGATTCATGTGGTTACCATCCATCCTGAAACACAATTCAGCCCATCTTCGCAGAGAATCCCACACTGTTTTAAAGACACCAGGCTCCTTTCGGATTGCGTCGCAAGCATTGCCCACACGCTCTGCATATTGTCGATGGGTTGGACCGAGCGAGGTGGCGCGGTGGTTAGCACACTGGACTCGCATTCGGGAGGACGACGGTTCAATCCCGCGTCCGGCCGTCCTCATTTAAGTTTTCCATGATTTCCCTATATCGCTCCAGGCAAATGCCGGGATGGTTCCTTTGAAAGGGCACGGCCGACTTCCTTTCCCGTCTTTCCGGAATCCGATGAGACCGATGACCTCGCTGTCTGGTCTCCTCCCTCCAAACAAGCCAACTCGATGGGTTAGGATACACCAGTGTCTTTAAGTGTCCGCAGAGCGACAATTTCAACTGATTCTGTGTCGGTGATTGGGGTTACCATACTATGGGACATCCTCGCCAATCCTTCAGCCGTGCAACGTCGCGATGAGGTGCAGTCGTACCATCCACAGAAAATGGTGTGTTGCCCCTTCGTGCATAAACTGCAGTCTGTCTTTCTGCAAGGGTAATGCTCTCCAATAGCGTTGGTAATTCGTCACAAAGAAATCGGTCGTACACCACACCTTTTAGCCTGTTTGGTAAAGCGTAAGGCCCTGTGAGCGTGATCATGCATTCATAATGAGTCGACCATGATGCCACACCTCCACGATTGCTCGAGGATTTGCATCCTCCCAGACGTCTATACTGAGGTTACTATACCATCTCCGGTGATGCCGTACACCGCCGAACAATTCACATTATCTGTCACAAGTAAAACTGACCATCTATCAACAGGTACTGTTTTTCGGTCATAAAATTGTAGAACCTTTCCTTTTACTTTTTACTAATACGATCTCCTGCAGGGATACGTGGCATTTTTGTAAACCCCTCTGTAACTATCCCAGTGACACTGTGCTTGGCTTTAGCCATGCACAACAGCACACAGGCACTGGAAAATAAGTTAGAAAAACCGCTAGAAACGCAGGCATGAACATACACTACGTGATCAAAAGCATCCGGACACTTGGCCGAAAATGCCTTACAAGTTCGTGGCGCCCTCCATCGGTAATGCTGGAATTCAATATGGTATTGACCCACCCTTAGCCTTGATGACAGTTTCCACTCTCAAAAAATGGTGGTTCAAATGGCTCTGAGCACTATGCGACTTACCTTCTGAGGTCATCAGTCGCCTAGAACTTAGAACTAATTAAACCTAACTAACCTAAGGACATCACACACATCCATGCCCGAAGCAGGATTGAAACCTGCGACCGTAGCGGTCGCTCGGTTCCAGACTGGAGCGCCTAGAACCGCACGGCCACTCCGGCCGGCTTCCACTCTCACAGTCATATTTTCAATCAGGTGCTGGAATGTTTCCTGGAGAGTGGCAGCCCATTCTTCATGGCGTGCTGCACTGAGGAAAGGTGTCGTTGTCGGTCGGTGAGCTCTAGCATGAAATCGGCGTTCCAAAACATCCCAGAGATGTCCTACAGCATTCAGGTCAGGACTCTGTCCAAGCCAGTCCATTACAGGGATGTTATTGTCGTGTAACCACTCCACCACTGTGCAATATGAACAGGTGGTCGATCGTGTTGAAAGATGAAATCACCATCCCCGAATTGCTTTTCAACAGTGGGAAGCGAGAAGGTGCTTAAATTATCAATGTAAGCTCCTGGTGTGATAGTGCCACGCAAAACATCACGGGGTGCAAGCCCCTCCACACAAAACCCGACCACACCATAACACCACTGCCTCCGAATTTTACTGTTGGCACTACACACGTTGGCAGATGACGTTCACCGGGCATTTGCCATTCCCACACCCTGCCATCGGATCGCCACGTTGTGCACTGCGATTCGACACCCCACACAACGTTTTTCCACTGTTCAATCGTCCAATATTTACGCTCTTTAGACCAAGCGAGGCGCCGTTCGGCACTTACCGTCCTCATGTGTGTCTTATGAGCAGCCTCATGAAATCCGAGCTTCCTCACCTCCCGCCTAACTGTCATAGCACTCGCTGTGGATCCTAATGCAGTTTGGAATTCCCGTGTGATGGTGTGGATAGATGTCTTGTGGTGTCACCGCCAGACACCACACTTGCTAGGTGGTAGCCTTTAAATCGGCCGCGGTCCGTTAGTATACGTCGGCAACCCGCTTGTCGCCAGTATCAGTGATTGCAGACCGAGCGCCGCCACACGGCAGGTCTAGTCTAGAGAGACTTCCTAGCACTCGCCCTAGTTGTACAGCCGACTTTGCTAGCAATGGTTCAGTGGCTACATACGCTCTCATTCGCAGAGACGACAGTTTAACATAGCCTTCAGCTACGTCATTTGCTACGACCTAGCAAGGCGCCATATTCAGTTACTATATGTCTTCTGAACAGATAAGATTGTGAATCATGTACCGCCAAGAGCGACGTTCCTCATTAATGGATTAAAGTTAAGTATCAAACTAATCATGTCCTCTTTCTCAACTCTCATTCCTTATCATGTTCCAGACCTCACATCAGTATAGTTCTTCCCTCCTCACGCCAGCATGCGTGAGCTAAAACGCGTGAATTTCGGTCTCCAATCGTAACACGGTGTTGGCTCTTCTGCCAACACAACATGTCTGCCTATTACTCACTACCACCCTCTTCAACTATCGGCGGTCTCTTTCAGTGAACTGATGAGGTCAGCCTGTACGCTTTTGTGCTGTACGTGTCCATTCACGTTTCACTTCACTTTCATATCGCAAACAGTGGACCTAGGGATGTTTAGGAGTGGGAAATCTCGCGTACAGACGTAGACACAAGTGACACCCAATCACCTGACCACGTTCGAAGTTCGTGAGTTCCGCGGAGCGCCCCATTCCGCTCTCTCACAATGTCTAATGACTACTGGGGTGGCTGATGTAGAGTACCTGGCAGTAGGTGACAGGACGATGTATCCAATATGAAAAACGTACGTTTTTGGGGGTGTCCGGATACTTTTGATCAGATAGTGCATATGCAGATGCTGGCCGAGCGGTTCTAGGCGCTACACTCTGGAACCGCGTGACCGCTACGGCCGCAGGTTCGAATCCTGCCTCGGGCATGGATGTGTGTGATGTCCTTAGGTTAGTTAGGTTTAAGTAGTTTTGTTCTAGGGGCCGAATGACCTCAGAAGTTAAGTCCCATAGTGCTCAGAGCCATTTATGCGGATACTAGCCAATCCCGCGGGTAGTGCCATTGTATTTGACCACGCTTGGCCCCTGTGCAATGCCCTCAGTACATTGCAAGTGAGGTGCATTACTTCGGAGCTCACTGAATTCGAAAGGGGACCGATTATTGGTTCTAGTATGGTTGGTACTTCCGTAACTAAGGTAGCTGAAGTGTTTTCTGTCTCAGGAGGCACTAAATTGATGATCCATACCGCAAACAGGGAATGCGGAGAGACATCATCGTCTAATTTACACCGCTGTCGAACATCTGTATCGTGTGTTCGTGATAGACGGTCATCGAAAAGGATCGTCACGAAAAATAAGAGAACCACAGCTGCAAAATTCACTGCAGAACTGAAAGTCGCATTCACGAGCTCTCTCACCAAAAAAACAACACGAAGCGAACTATATAAATAGGGGAATTGCTGTGTGACCGGTATTCCAAAGCCACTCATCACCGTTGCAAATGCCCGTAACAGGAAAACGTGGCGCTGAAACTGTAACACCTGGTCTATGGAACAATGGAGAGGAGCCATTTGGTCGGATGAATTTCGTTTCTCACTTTTTGTGACTTCTGGTCGATTTTACACTACTGGCCATTAAAATTGCTACACCAGGAAGAAATGCAGATGATAAACGTGTATTCGTTGGACAAATATATTATACCAGAACTGACATGTGATTACATTTTCATGCAGTTTGGGTGCATAGATCCTGAGAAATCAGTACGCAGAACAATCACCCCTGGCCATAATAACGGCCTTGATATGCCTGGGCATGGAGTCAAACAGGGCTTGGATGGCGTGTACAGGTACAGCTGCCCATGCAGCTTCAACACCATACCACAGTTCATCAGGTGTGATGACGCGTATTGAGACGAGCCAGTTGCTCGGCCACCATTGACCAGACGTTTTCAATTGGTGAGAGATCTGGAGAATATGCTGACCAGGGCAGCAGTCGAACGTTTTCTGTATCCAGAAAGGCAAGTAAAGGACCTGCAACGTGCGGTCGTGCATTATCCTGCTGAAAAGTAGGGTTTAGCAGGGATCGAATGAAGGGTAGAGCCACGGGGTCGTAACACATCTGAAATGTAACGTCCACTGTTCAGAGTGCCGTCAATGCGAACAAGAGGTGACCGAGACGTGTAACCAATGGCACCCCACACCATCACGCCGGGTGATACGCCAGTATGGCGATGACGAATACATGCTTCCAATGTGCGTTCACCGCGATGTCGCCAAACGCGGATGCGACCATCATGATGCTGTAAACAGAACCTGGATTCATCCGAAAAAATGACGTTTTGCCATTCGTGCACCCAGGTTCGTCGTTGAGTACACCATCGCAGGCGCTCCTCTGTGTGATGCGGTGTCAAGGGTAACCGCAGCCATGGGCTCCGAGCTGATAGTCCATGCTGCTGCAAACGTCGTCGAACTGTTCGCGCAGATGGTTGTTGTCTTGCAAAAGTCCCCATCTGTTGACTCAGGTATCGAGACGTGGCGGCAGCCATGCTGATTAGATGCCTGTCATCTCGACTGCTAGTGATACGAGGCCGTTGGGATCCAGCACGGCGTTCCGTATTAACCTCTGCTAACAGTCATTGGATCTCGACCAACGCGAGCACCAATGTCACGATACGATAAACCGTAATCGCGATAGGCTACAATCCGGCCTTTATCAAAGTCGTAAACGTTATGGTACGCATTTCTCCTCCTTACACGAGGGATCACAACAACGTTTCACCAGGTAACGCCGGTCAACTGCTGTTTGTGTATGATACATCGGTTGGAAACTTTCCTCATGTCAGCACGTTGTAGGTGTCGCCACCGGCGCCAACCTTGTGTGAATGCTCTGAAAAGCTAATCATTTGCATATCACAGCATCTTCTTCGTGTCGGTTAAATTTCGCGTCTGTATCACGTGACCTTCGCGGTGTAGCGATGTTAATGGCCAGTATTGTACGTTAAAAGAGCGAACATGACGGGGGTGCAGTCGTATCGTAGTATTCCATGGGCCTCATGGTTACTCTGCAAAGTCGCACTACTGCCACGGATGACGTGACTATTTTGACTGATGAGCTGCATTGCATCCCTGGCCACATGATATTAATGTTATTGACTCTTTGTTCTTGGTTGTGGAGAGAAGGTTACGTGATAGCAGTCCTCCTCCATTTTCCTTAGGTGAACTTGCCGCTATTTTACAGAATGGTATAAGAGTGCCATGATAGCCATACACGACCTGTATTTATTCATTCCGAGATGAATTGTAGCTCTTTTGATTGGTTTCCTAAAATATATTAGGCATGCTAATGTGTTGTGTTTTCGGTGTTTTCAAATTTGTGCCTACCCTCTGTATATGGGAGAGATATCACTCACCAGTACGTTTTCAGCAATATGATTATATAACATCGCGTACTACCGGAAGTTTCCCAGCGAACTGAATTGTCTATGGTATCCTGTTAGGCGCATTTGTAAAAAGGGTTGCAAAGCAACTAACGGTATCGGCAGGCCGTCTTCAGCCAGAAGATCTAGAAGAATACCGCAACATTTTAATAGAAATTGTCATATTGGAAGTTGAACACCATTCTCCGAACTTCAAAAAAATGGTTCAAATGGCTCTGAGCACTATGGGACTCAACTGCTAAGGTCATTAGTCCCCTAGAACTTAGAACTAGTTAAACCTAACTAACCTAAGGACATCACAAACATCCATGCCCGAGGCAGGATTCGAACCTGCGACTGTAGCGGTCTTGCGGTTCCTGACTGCAGCGCCTTTAACCGCACGGCCACTTCGGCCGGCCTCCGACCTTCAAACTGTCATACCGACCCAGTTATAGGGGTAGCCATTATTTAAACCAGACTCTGATCCAGGCTACAATTTGGCATTTTTTACATAAGAAAATCACCGCCAGGAGTAAAGGAAGTAATAATACTAGTAAGAAGTCAATAACACATTTATTGGATATCAGGATGAGAGAATCTCTGCCGCTAAACACAAAACGGGTGCAGATGAAAATGTTAAATAAAGATACAGACTACAGAATGCATAAAAAGAATTATCTGTAATTAAAGGGTTCCTAAAATAAAATTTACTTCTTACCTTAACAGACACACCGAGCGGGGTGGCGCAGTGGTTAGACACTGGACTCGCATTCGGGAGGACGACGGTTCAATCCCGCGTCCGGCCATCCTGATTTAGGTTTTCCGTGATTTCCCTAAATTACTCCAGGCAAATGCCGGGATGGTTCCTCTGAAAGGGCACGGCCGGCTTCCTTCCCAATCCTTCCCTAATCCGATGAGACCGATGACCACACTGTCTGGTCTCCTTCCCCAAAACCAACCAACCTTAACAGACATCTTTCGAACATATCCTCGACCAGACGTTGGGGAGGATAACTGCGTAAACAAGATGTTTATGACAGAACTATTACTGAGAAACTTTCTGTAAATAGAGTGAATGAGTGGATAGGCCACAGTAGAGTATACAGCGTAAAACTAGTTAAATCACTGTTATATAGCGCGTGATTTCAATGACCCTCGCGTCACTGCCAGTTTGTGACTGCATATTCCCTTGCAACGAAGTCTCCACTAACTGGGCTGAAAAATACAAAATTAGTTTCATTAGCGTGAGATGAATAAGAGCGCTGGCAGAGGTCGTCACACATTACCTTCGCTGTTTTGGGGAATAACGGAACACCTAAATTGAAGACCAGGTGGGAAACTGAACCTTTTCCTTCAGAACGAGTTAGCTAGATGGCAGAGTGGTTTAAAATGCTGCACTCCCACTCGGCGCGACCGTAATCTCATGTTATCACAAATCGATTTAGGCGAATACCTGAATGGTTCTCTTGGAAAGGCACTGCAAATTTTCTTCTCCACTCTTCTCCTATGGGAGTCTGTGCGGTGCCCCCAATAACCCCGTCGTCGACTGGATGTTAAGTCCCAATCTTCCAACCTTCCCCCTGCAGCATTGCCATTTGAATTTTATGGAGCCATTGTGGTCTCTATCGGAAAAGCAGTGAACTCCACGTTCCTACTCTATGGTCTATCAACGAAGCAATAGTTTCTCTCGGAGGACTCGTATAAAAAGTCACTGAATGCTGATAACATCAATCCTTAGGCGGTTTCAGTCCGTTTTAATTACAAAGGTGACCCTATAACATATACAGATCGTAGATGTTGCTATATTCTGGCCCAATAACAGCGCGAATGACTTGGGAGGTAACGGCAGTATACGGTATTCTTCAGCAGACGAACAACGAAAAATGGTGGACTGATCTGCAACTATTCAACCGTAATGCACGATACTGTTATGATATTTCCTTATTAGGTATCGAATGTCAATTTCCCAAGCAACGCTCTAACTGACTTAAAAAAAACAGCAACAACAAACCATTTATAATACTTTCAAGACATGAAAGAAGCTATCCCACAAACGTTGCTAGATTAGCGCCTATGACAGAAATTACGTCGCGCACCGTATCTTAGCCCCATTCAGCCAAAGAAGACTCGTGATATTTAATGTAGTCATCTTATGACTGCTTCGTAACAACCGAAAATATAATCCGACTTCTGTTTACGTTTCTATGGAAACGTCTCAGTCTTGCCGTAGTTGTAGGCGGCTGTAGTTCGGTGCGTGATTTGTTTCGAACAGTGGCCAGTCTGTGTGCACTCAATGGCTTCTTGCCGTTATTTCTTTTCTTATGCCGCAGGAAAGAGAAGTGCGGAACAGGACCTACGCGTGTTCAGAAGCCGAGTGTTCATTCCGTAAGGCAGTGGGACGCCGGAGGTCCTTTGGTACCAGTCTGTGAAGCGATCTATAAGACGGAAGAAGTGTCGAATTAAGTAAGACTATTTTAGTGTGATGGACACGGAGCAGTTTTATCTAAAATGTAGTTAGGCTGCATACATACGGGTACTACGTCGATAAAGAACAATCGGCGCCGTCGGCACACTTATTTTCTTCTCCAACTACACGAGACTCCATTCCAAGAAACATTTGCTCAGGTGGAAAAGCTCCTACACAAAGGCGTTAACGGGAAGTGGAGATGGTGTGACGGGAGGCACCAGTATCTCCGTGATGTGCTAGTTATGAAACCAGACAATATAATGTAAATGAATGAAACATGGGTCGAGGCTCGAATGATCCATCGGACGCACAGACGATATCCCATGGAACATATCGGTAGGTAGAAACAAGCTCGGGTAAGCTATTTCATATATTCAGGTTGTGAGCTTATTGATGCGCACATTTTTCAGTTTATACAAGAAGTAGCGGCCGTACGTCATTTTAGGGCATTGCTTTTGTAGCGGATAATGCACAGTTAAATAAGTTACCGATTGTGTCTACAAGGTTGATGGAGGTTACTATAGATTTCGATAAGAATTTGACAATTGCAGAACTTTTAGAACCAGTCAAATGTTTAAACAACAGAAAAATGTATTTAATGGATTCATTATGGTAGCACAATAACCTAAAAGTCGTGTGTCTTACACAGTGGCATTGCAAGGTGGGCTCAGAGTAAAGGAGATGTCGCGTTCACATTGCGGGCGCAAAGTGACTGTTGATCAGACTGTCGCACGGATGACGCTATAGAAGTGAGAGTACCACGTGCGGTTGAGGTAGAAAAGGCGGAACGAAAAAGATGACTAAAAAGAAAAAAAACAGTTTACGTATAGCAGAGAAGATAACGATGGCATCGATTGAGTAGCAGTCGGGCTACAACGACTGTGCGGCTTCCGTTCTCTCGCAGGATGCGTAAAGGTAAGCTCGCCATTCGTTATTTTGCTCGTAGCTGTACATAACGCATAAGAACAAATAGTTTCCCTACAGACAAACGTTCACGATACCGCTTGCAGCTTTTTTCACTTCCTGGTTGAAAGCTGGAAACAGCCGACAAATGTCGGGGATATTCTTTCTCCTACTAGAGTAACGATAATTTTCCCCTTTCTGTTCCGTGAGAGCATGGGCCCCAAAGCTGCTCTCACTTAGTAAGAAACACTGTGTTATTCTGTAAGTGGTCAGAGCATCTGCCTAATGAGCAGGAGATTCGTGTTCGAATCCCAGTCCGGGACAAATTTTCAAATTTCTCCATTGATTTCAATCAATGCTTGCTCGCAGCCAACGTCTGTAATCCCTCTGTGTCTTACTATATTATACGTTTAATGATTACAAAAGGACTAAAAATTAAAACCATAAAAGTGAAAGATTTGCTATACTGTAATATAAAAAATGTAACACATTGAATGGAAGATCCTAAGAACGTCTTGTACAGAATAAAATTATTGCATTATAAGACCGCTTTCGAAATTATATTTGAAAATATGGATTGTAGGAATCAGATTTTTCAGTTCTGCTAGGTGACTATGCAAAACGGAACCTGCTGAATAGTAGACACATATATCTACAGTGAGAAAGAAAATATTGTCCAACCGCAAATATAATACTGCCTAAAGTTTACTTGATGAATACTTCAGTTTCCTTTGAATGGTTCTTTATAATTAATTACAAATCCCATGAGAAAGTATACATCGATATACGTCACAGCAAGAACTCTTAGACGCTTGATAAAGGTGTGTATGAAGTTCGCGCACTGAGCCCGCAGATCCTTCTGTCCGCCCCTTTCTGTGCTAAGAAAATATTTTTGAATGAAAGATGGTTCAAATGGCTGTAAGCACTATGGGACTTAACATCTGAGGTCATCAGTCCCATAGACTTAGAACTACTTCAACCTAACTAACCTAAGGACATCACACACATCCATGCCCGAGGCAGGATTCGAACCAGCGACCGTAGCAGCAACGCGGTTCTGGACTGAATTGCCTAGAACCGCCCGGCCACAGCCACCGGCTTGAATGAAAGGAGTTACCACATGACAACGTACAGGTAGGAGACATCGTGAAGGTTGTACCAGAACGAAACCTTCACACAGCAGCAGAACGTACACTGTTATGAAACTACTGGACGTCTGAGTAATATGCAAGACTACGTCGGGGTTGAAGTCCTCCTCTAGTGCACACTTTTAATTCATTTTAAGCAGTATACATTCCACTGAAGACTGGAGTATTCATTCTCGTGGGATACAGCTTCAGCATGTCACTAGCATGACTCTCAAAAAGCCTTTCTAACAGCGAAATATTTAAGAATTACCATCCGCGGCGATTTGCTCAGAAAAGACGAAATATACATAGCTGTCAGGAAAGGAATAGTAAAACTAATACAGTTTCAGTTACTCTAGAAAATTTAACTTATTTACAAAAACTGCTGGTTACACAAATGTCGTCCGATCCAAACATTCTCTTCCACTGTATGAAATGGTTACCAAACACTCTTGATGGAAGAGATAATGAAGGCAAAAAGATGAGCTACTCGAGTCGTCATGGTATCGATTAGTCATACCAAGAGTTTCAAATAAATACCGAATAAACTCCTCTGGGGGTAGCTTAATCAAAGATGCATTGAATCATAAAAGGACTGATAATGAAATCAGAACCCATATTCCAGAAGCACATTTTCGCAGAACAACGTTTTTTGATCACAAAGGTAAAATGAAAGTAATTATGGCACAGACACATTCAGCCGCGCCTTACTAGAGAATGCAATTGGTTTGAGGAATTAGTGATGCCAATGCATTACGGACCAACTATCGCACACTGCTTAGCAGACTACGTGATACGAACGCAGATTTAGATGTAAATCCACGTTCGTTCGTTCTTTGTTTAGCACTACGGCGAAGAGAGAAAAATGAGCAAGCTTACAACTTTCTTAGACTCTAATGGCTTCTTCAGCCTGTTATTTTAATGTCTGTTGAGAAATTAACTAAAATCCACTAGAAAGCAGATAATGTTCTTCTGAAAAAAAGTTTTAATCCATTATTGGAGAAGCAAGTTCATAGTCTGGCGGTGAAGGCTAGTTCCATTTTAAGGAAGCCGATTTTTATGCTAAAAGTTCAGACAAAATCTGGAGTCGAATAGAATTCATAGCTTTGCAGACGTGAATGAGCATGGAAGATTTCTGATGAAGAACAGGCAACCTAGAACCACTTAACGGTCCCTGGACATGATTAGTGAAGCATCAACACAGCTCGATTTCGAGTTTCCCAATCTGCATTATAAGAATTCTCCGTTATCAAACTAGAAATTAGTCTGTCTGTCGATTACCAGCAGTATCGCATTATTACTGCTTTCAAATTTACGACATTCTCCATTACTGCGGATCCTTGTTAAATGAACTTCTTTTTTTGCTGTTAAATTATTATCCATAGTAAGAGTACTGTGTAGTATATGAGAGCGTTGTTGTATACTAATATACTTACTCACGTCTAGAAACAGCTAGGTTCAAATGGCTTTAAGCCCTAGACTTAGAACTACTTAAACCTAACTAACCTAAGGACATCACACACATCCATACCCGAGGCAGTATTCGAACCTGCGAGCGTAACAGCAGCGCGGTTCTGGACCGAAGCGCCTAGAACCGCTCGGTCACAGCGGCCGGCCAACTCGTTACAGCAACAGTACGTAAGATCAGAATTTATGCCAAAGGCTGTAATGTGTCGTCGGGATCTTTTGCTGGTAACTTTTCTTCATTTTAAATTACATAACATATATCGTTATATATTAGAATATTTAGACTTTGTCCGTTATAACGTATATAAGTGTGTGTGTGTGTGTTGGGGTTTATGGGCGCTCAACATCGAGGTCATCAGCGCCCTGACACACAGTAAAAGGAACGAATGTGGAGAGACCTAATAAAACTGAAAAACACACTCAAAGCAGGAAAAGAGGGAAAATACGACCTGAGAAGGTAAAACCTAAGGTAAGGGATAACATAGCGACAAGAATGACACAGGAAATCGTCATTATCTGGCCACTTACATAAAATATGGGCGAGCTTGTCACACAGGAAACAAGTTAGAATCCCCTCCCTAAAATCTTTGTAAAAACATTCGACATGGCACAGAACTTTAAAACTTTAACCACATTCGTCCGAGTGTTGCCGAAAAGAGTTGGCAGGTCCGCTGGCAAATCAGCCGAGGCCCGCTGGTCAGAAAATAAAACACAATCCAGTAAAACGTGGCGCACAGTGACCTGGACGCCGCAAGCACCACACCTTGGAGGGTCTTCTCGCCGGAGCAGGAAGCCATGCGTCATAGGGCTGTGGCCTATTCGAAGCCGCGTGAGGAGAACCTCGTCCCGTCGATGGGGCTGAAAGGAAGTACACCACACACGCGTTGTGGGCTTGACTAGACGGAGCTTATTGTCAGTCACTTCCAGCCACTCATCCTCCCACCGACACAAGACTCTGGAGCTCAACAGCGAGGTGAGTGCGTGCAACGGGATAGCACACTGAGATACGTGTGGATCAAAACACGCCTCCTTGGCTGCGAGATCTGCCCGTTCATTCCCAGCAATGCCGACATGCCCCGGAACCCAGCAGAAAGCTACAACCTTCCCTAGTCGCTGTAGGCGGAGGAGGGCATCCTGGATGGTCTGGACTACTTTATCCGCCGGATACAAACGGTGCAAGGATTGAAGGGCACTGAGTGAATCGGAACAGACAAGAAATTTAAGAGAGGAAGAAAGTCTCATCGGCTCCAGTGCCCGCAAGATCGCATATAACGTATATAAGAAAATCTCGTAAAACTCTGTAGCAAGTAAGTCAAGACCTTTCTAGATATTCGGTAACTGCGTTAAACGACGACTTGTTTTTACATAGAATTGTGGATTAACTCATTTGTGAAGTAATCAGACGTTTCATACGTGGGAGTTTGATTCTTTTAAAAGTTGAAGGTTTGGGAGGGAGATTGCTGGTGGGCTCTAGGATGACAACAGGAGTGCGTCATTACGTCCCGGCGTCTTCTTCTGTGGAACTGTTACATTTGTCAGATAATCAGCCTAGGCAGCAATGGTGAGATACTTTAGTACGCGTAATTCCCAGCGCGGCTGAGAAGTTTAGGCACTTTATTTGGTTTCCACTCCAGAGGTAATCGGTCGGCCTGGTGCACACCTGTATATTGCGCCCGTCTGTGTGTAGCGCCATTAGCTGCAAATTGCCTGGGTAGCGGTTCCGGTTCAATCGAAAAGTAGTAGCACAAGGGCGCGTTGGCGCGCCTGTCTAACTGCGAGTCGGCGACTGCGGCAGCAACAAAGTTGTGCCCACCAGATTATCCGCAACATGGTGCAGCCGCGCACAGCTCGGTACGGCTGCTAACGATGATTAAAGGCTCGCTGCCTGCAGAGGGCACCTCGCCCCAGTCCTCCGGAATATTTAACAGCTTCTAACGTAAGCCAGCCCCCGCCGCGCCGCTGGTTAATCTTCGTAGTAGTGCCGCGTAATTGGTCCCCAATTAGCCGGCTCCGGCAGTCAAATGCGACCGCGGCCAGCGAGTGTGTTGCCTCTCCTCAGTGAAAACTGTGCAAAGGTCAGTGTGTAACCTCTGCAAATAATGTATGCCAATCGTCACTGAGCTGGCGTCATTTTGTAGCGATCGGTAGGCAATGAATACCATTATCATTTCGTTTCCAAGCGATGAGCGGGAGATGTAAGTATCCTCCTGAATTAACACTTCGCCTTATTAATATTACCAGTATGCTCCAAAATTTTCTCCAATATTCTACTAATCAGGCATACACTACATGCACATGAAATTGTGGGGGATTACCAAGCTGGCTTTGGAGGAACAGATCAACTGTACACCAAATATTCACCCTGAGTCATATTTTGGAAAAGAAATGGGAATACAATAAACCAGTTCATAATCTTTTCATAGATTTTACAAAAGCATTTGATTCAGTATTGCAATCAAAACTGTACAGAATTCTTTTGGAACTTGGAGTACCAAAGAAGTATGTTAGACTTATAGAAGCGAGTTTGAAAAACACAAAAGGTAGAGTACGCGTGGGGAAATAGAAGAATTTGTAATAAAGAACGGACTTAAGCAGGGAGATGCCCTGTCTCCGCTACTTTTTAATTTAGTCCTCGAATATATTGTACGAATGGCAGCAGATAATTCAGAGGGTGTGGAGTTAAATGGAAATATTATGATACTAGTGTATGCAGATGATCTGAACATCATTAGCGATAGGAAAGAATCTGTAACAAATGCGAATGCGTTAATCAAGGCTAGTGAAGATGTAGGTCTAAGGATAAGTGAAGACAAAACTAAATACCTGGTTACTACTAGAATGCCAACAGCAGTAGATCAGGAAATGTTAAGAGTTGGAGACATGCAATTTTAAAAAGTGAACACATTTAAGTGTCTAGGGGCGGACATCACTTCGAGAAATGAGATTGAATCTGAACTGAATAGATTACTTTCATCACGGATATTGTCTAGGAATTTAAAGATTAGAATATACAAAACTATTATTCTACCAGTTATGCTGTATGGGTGTGAGAGGTGGTCTCTCTCTGTGCAAAATGAAAAGCTGTTTCGAGTATTTGAAAACAAAATTTTGAGGAAAATTTTCGGAGTAAAAAGGGATGACATTAGCGGAGAGTGGCGAAAACTGCATAACGAAGAGGTTCACGAACTCTTATTCAAGCCCTGACATAATCAGTATTATTAAATCACGAAGGCAGCGATGGGCGGGTCACGTAGCTCGAATGGATGAGGGCAGGGCGGCGCGCAGAGTACTGGTAGGGCAGTTAGAGGGAAAACGTCCCGTGGGGAGACCAAGGCGTAGATGGGAGGACAATGTGAATGCTAATTTGAGGAGCCTAGGTATTGAAGGAGAATGGAAGGAAATAGCCTAAGACAGGGACAGATGGCGAAAATACGTTGCTGCGGTAATGGACTCTCGAGTCCGGTATGATCTGTGAGTGTGTGTAAGTGGTTGTGGTGAATAGGTGACTGTGGATTGTTCTGTTGGGTTGGTGCATAGGTTCGTAGCGTTTTTCCGTAAGTTTAATAAACACAACAAATACACATTATAGAGACGTTAGTCGCCAACAGTGTATTCTCCTTCAGTACTTACAACAGTCTGCCAACGCTGGGGTAACCTTTAGATTCCGCGACTGTAGAAATCACGTGGTTTTGAGGTGAAGAAATCGTCGAGCCATGTTTGAAGGCATTCTCATCCGGAATAGGAGTTCCTTGAAGTTTGTTCGACAGAGACCTGGAAAGGTGAAAATTTGAGTCGCAAGATCAGATGAACGAGGTGGGTGCGGAGTGACTTCCCAGAGCAACTACTGTATAGCGTTTTTTGTCAGTCTAGCAGAATGTGGGCGGACGTTATCGTGGCTAGCATCACCTTGCGCAGTTTTTCTGGTTGTTGTCCTTGGATTTCGTCAGCAAGACGTCTCAATTATTGACAGTAAATGTCAGCAGTGATCAGAATGAGATATTCACTCTGCAGCGGAGTGTGCGCAGATATGAAACTTCCCGGCAGATTAAAACTGTGTGCCGGACCGAGACTCGAACTCGGGACCTTTGCCTTTCGCGGGCAAGAGCTCTACCATCTGAGCCAAGCACGACTCACGCTCCATCCTCACAGCTTTACTCCCGCCAATACCTCATCTCCTACTTTCCAAACTTCACATGGTAGAGCACTTGCCCGCGAAGGGCAAAGGTCCTGAGTTCGAGTCTCGCTCCGGCTCACAGTTTTAATCCTCCAGGAAGTTTAATGTCAGCAGTGATGTTTACACCTGGAGGGAGCATTTAATTACGCCTCACCGTCGCTGTTCCACCAGTTGCATAACATTATCGTTTATGGAAGCGAGCAGGTCTTTGTACATTTGGGAGTAACCATTCATTTCCTTACGTAAGCCTAAAGACACCATTTCTCCTCACCAGTAGCGATACAGGATAGGAATCGTCAGTGCTGTTCATGAGCCAACTGACGACGAGAAAGAAGAGGTGCACATATCGCCACCCGCTGATTTTTGTGACTTTGGATTAGAGCCTACGGCACCCATACACCAGATTTTTGAACTTACACCACAGAAAATGTCGCACGGTGGTAGAATGATCGCGATTCATCACATTAACTAGTTCTCGAGTAGATTACATGTATCAGGGTGGATTAATGCGATTAAACGATCTTCTTCCGTCACTGAAGGTCTTCCTGAACGTGGAAAGTCACTAATGTCAGAACGATCCTCTTTAAAAAGAGAAACCATTTTCTTGTTGTACTGTGTTGTTGCAGGCAACGGCCTTGCCGCAGTGGCTACACCGGTTCCCGTGAGATCACCGAAGTTAAGCGCTGTCGGGCGTGATCAGCACTTGGATGGGTGACCATCCAGGCCGCCATGCGCTGTTGCCATTTTTCGGGGTGCACTCAGCCTCGTGATGCCACTTGAGGAGCTACTCGACCGAATAGTAGCGGCTTCGGTCAAGAATACCATCATAACGGCCGGGAGAGCGGTGTGCTCACCCCACGGCCCCCCCTATCCGCATCCTCCACTGAGGATGACACGGCGGTCGGATGGTCCTGGTAGGCCACTTTTGTCCTGAAGACGGAGTATTGTGTTGTTGTACATACTGGTGGTAACTTCCTATGGGACCAAACTGCTGAGGTAATTGGTCCCTAGGCTTACACACTACTTAATCTAACTTAAACTAACTTACGCTGAGGACAACATACACACCCTTGCCCGAGAGAGGACTCGAACCTCCGACTGGGGAGCCGCACGAACCGTGGCAAGGCGCCTTTGACCGGGCTGCTGTGCTCTGTCCAATGGCATTATCCCCATACACGGTGAAAATGTTTCTCGATGCCTCTGCTTCTGTCATCCCCGTATTTACCTCAAAAAGAGGAATATGTCGGAAATGTTCCGATTTCTCCACTTGGCACTCTAGCGCTCACAGCTCCACTCACAATCTCCAGATGACAAGAGGACAATAATTTAACTCAAATAGCATCAGTGAACTAAAAATAAGGAATGACAATCGATAAATAAACCCCCAGGAACCGGAATACGAATATGCAAAACAAAAATTCTACGAAATCATGCACGAACGTAAAAAAATCCTCTGCCTCCTTTCAGAGAGCATCTCCGTGTGCAGATATGATGGAAACCGAAGTGTGTGTTGCAAGAGCGCCCATACCCGGAGGCAAGGGGAGGACGCGACCCTGCCGTCCATCCCTTACTCCCTCCAGCTCTCAGGGAAAGGAAAAAAATCGAATGTAGTCAGGGGTTTTTCTTTCAATGAAATGATTTAAAAGTCAATATTACGCAGGTTCTTAGAGGGTCGGCATTGTAATGTTTTATGGCTACTTACAGGGCGCCATTTGTTTTCCAAAATATTAAAAATACTCAATATCTCAGGTCTTTATCTATTGTATAGACGCCCTTGGCGTGTTATTATTGCTGCATTTTGCATCAGAACGGCACGAGCGGAGAATGTAGTCAGGTGATACTCCATCAGAGACTGTTCCAAGGTTTCAAAGGTAGGGTGTGATAGGTCCACACAGCGCAGGAGGTGATGGAAGCATTCCCTGCAGCCCTCAGCTACCAACCAGGTATTAATGTTGATTACTGCTTACCCCCAGAAATGGCGTATATTGAAGCAGTATACAAGTCAGAAGGTATCCGAACAACATATTTTTGTAATCTACGTGATTAAAATGATGCACAGTTCGAGTTGGATGGTGTTCATCTGATTCTCAGAACTTCATAAAATTATTGACCGAATATAAAAATTAGCAAAGGGTGGTAACATTAAGAGCGCAGTGCATATTCCACTGCTAAATGCAGACGAGAGAGCGATAGATGAAGATTGTGAAGACGTCCATGAGAGGAAGGACTTGCCTGATAAGGTAAAGAATCAGGAGTCGATAGGGAAGAGATAGGGGAGATGGCTCTGAGCACTATGGGACTTAACTTCTAAGGTCATCAGTCCCCTAGAACTTAGAACTACTTAAACCTAACTAACCTAAGGACATCACACACATCCATGCCCGAGGCAGGATTCTAACCTGCGACCGTAGCGGCCACGCGGTTCCAGACTGTAGCGCCTTTAACCGCTTGGCCACACCGGCCGGCGAGATAGGGGATCCAGTATTAGATTTCAAATGTGAAAGAGTTTTGGAAGACTTAAGATCAAATAAGGCAGAAGCGATTGATCACAATACATTGCAATTTCTAATACCATGGTGGAAGCTACAACAAAACGACTGTTCACGTTGCTGTGTAGCATATATGTGACTGACGATATGCCATCAAACTTTCAAGTAAACATCATCCACACAATTCCGAAGACAACAACAGCCGAGAAGTGTGATAATTATCGCACATTCAGCTTAACAGCACATGCATCCGAGTTGCTCACAACAATAATATACAGAAGACTAGAGAAACTGAGGACCTGTTGGATGACGACCAGTTTGGCTTTACGAAAGGTGAAGACACCAGAGAGGCAGTTCGGACGTTGCAGTTGGTAAAGGAAGGAAGACTGGAGAAAAATGAAGACTCGTTGAAAGGCTTTATGGATCTGTAAAAAGCAATCGACGCTGTAAAATGGTGCAAAATGTTCGAAGTTCTGGTTAAGCTATAGGGAAAGCCAAATAATAAAGAACGTGTACAAGAACCATGAGTGAAAAATAAGAGTGGGAGACACTGAGCGAAGCGTTCGGATTAAAAAGGGAGTAAAACAGGGCTGTAGTCTTTGTGTCCTTATTATTCAATCCACACTGAGGTATTGCTTCTAATATCAAATGGTTCAAATGGCTCTGAGCACTGTGAGACTTCTGAGGTCATCAGTCCCCATGTAAGGTAGACCTGCTAAGCGCTGTCTCGTAGAGTGCATTCGTCCAAGACAAACTGGCCCCACTCCAGGTCTTTTGGTCTGGAGTGCGATAAGCTATAACTCCGTTCACCTTTGGTGTTTCTGGTGCTGGATACCAGCGCTCGGTGCTTGCAGGATTCTTTTAGACCAGTTGTTTTGCCGTTCTTGCAACAGAAAGGCGATGCGTTATTCCAAGAGGATAGTTCTCGCCCACACGCTGCCCGTGAAACTGAACGTGCTCTGTAAGGCATGCAGCTACTTCCCTGGCCAGCAGGGTCTCCGGACCTACGAGATACGATGAGACGAGAAGTGACACTTGCCACGCATCAACCAATGACACTTACAGAACTACGTGAACAGAACGAGCAGCCGTGGAATAACGCATCCCAGTATTCGCCATACGTACGATCAATTAAATGCCAGAGTCAGCTCCTGCGCTGCCGCCAGTGGACGATGCAGCATGAGCTGATATGAGTGCTTCATTATGGGTCGTTGTCTGGTATCTCAAAATCGCTTGTGCTATTGATCTATAGATGTACTATTTCATGTACACTACTGGCCATTAAAATTGCTACACCACGAAGATGACTTGCTACAGAAACGAAATTTAACCGACAGGAAGAAAATGCTGTGATATGCAAATGATTAGCTTTTCAGAGCATTCACATAAGGTTGGCGCCGGTGGCGACATCTACAACGTGCCGACATGAGGAAAGCCGGCCGGAGTGGCCGTGCGGTTCTAGGCGCTACAGTCTGGAACCGAGCGACCGCTACGGTCGCAGGTTCGAATCCTGCCTCGGACATGGATGTGTGTGATGTCCTTAGGTTAGTTAGGTTTAATTAGTTGTAAGTTCTAGGCGACTGATGAGCTGAGAAGTTAAGTCGCATAGTGCTCAGAGCCATGTGACATGAGGAAAGTTTCCAACCGATTTCTCATACACAAACAGCAGTTGACCGGCGTTGCCTGGTGAAACTTTGTTGTGATGCCTCGTGTAAGGAGGAGAAATGCGTACCATCACGTTTCCGACTTTTATAAAGGTCGGATTGTAGCCTATCGCGATTGCGGTTTATCGTATCACGACATTTCTGCACGCGTTGGTCAAGATACAATGACTCTTAGCAGAATATGGAATCGGTGGGTTCAGGAGGGTAATACGGAACGCCGTGCTGGATCGCAACGGCCTCGTATCACTAGCAGTCAAGATGACAGGCATCTTATCCTCATGGCTGTAACGGATCGTGCAGCCACGTCTCGATCCCTGGGTCAACAGATGGGGACGTTTGCAAGACAACAACGATCCGCACGAACAGTTCGACGACGTTTGCAACAGCATGGACTATCAGCTAGGAGACCATGGCTGCGGTTACCCTTGACGCTGCATCACAGACAGGAGAGCCTGCGATGGTGTACTCAACGACGAACCTGGGTGCACGGATGGCAAAACGTCATTTTTTCGGATGAATCCAGGTTCTGTTTACAGCATCATGGTGGTCGCATCCGTGTTTGGCGACATCGTGGTGAACGCACATTGGAAGCGTGTATTCGTCATCGCCATACTGGCGTATCACCCGGCGTGATGGTGTGGGGTGCCATTGGTTACACGTTTCGGTCACCTCTTGTTCGCATTGACGGCACTTTGAACAGTAGACGTAACATTTCAGATGTGTTACGACCCCGTGGCTCTACCCATCATTCGATCCCTGCTAAACCCTACATTTCAGCAGGATAATGCACGACCGCACGTTGCAGGTCCTGTACGGGCCTTTCTGGATACAGAAAACGTTCGACTGCTGCCCTGGTCAGCATATTCTCCAGATCTCTCACCAATTGAAAACGTCTGGTCAATGGTGGCGGAGCAACTGGCTCGTCACAATACGCCAGTCACTACTCTTGATGAGCTGTGATATCGTGTTGATGCTGCATGGGCAGCTGTACCTGTACACGCCATCCAAGCTCTGTTTGACTCAATGCCCAGGCGTATCAAGGCCGTTATTACGGCCAGAGGTGGTTGTCCTGGGTACTGATTTCTCAGGTTTTATGCATCCAAATTGCGTGAAAATGTAATCACATATCAGTTCTAGTATAATATATTTGTCCAATGAATACCCGTTTACCATCTGCATTTCTTCTTGGTGTAGCAATTTTAATGGCCTTAGTGTATTTCACCCAGTTTTTCTTGTCTGTTTACCACTGACAACTCTAGACAAACGCCGCTGCTCTCGGTCGTTAACCGAAGGTGAGAGGTAATGTCTGAAATTTGGTATTCTCGGCACACTTTTGACACACTTGATGAAGCAATACTGAATCCGCTAACGGTTTCGGAAATGGAATGCCCCTTCTTTCTAGCTGCAAATACCATTCTGCGTTCAAAGTCTGTAAATTCCCGTCGTGCGGCCATAATTACGTAGGAAACCTTTTCATATGTGTCACCTGACTACGATGACAGCTCCGCCACTGCGCTGCCCTTTTGTAAGCATTGCTACCGCAATCTGTATAATTGCATATCGCTATCCCATGACTTTTGTCAGCTCAGTTTACACACCGTAGAAGCAATGATGGTAATAAACGGAAGGTGAAAGTATTTGCTTATTACATTACTATCGTCAGTGAAATTGAAGAATAATTGCAGGATGTGTTGATTGGAATAAACAGTCTGGTGAGTACAGAACGCGCATTTAGAGTAAACCGAGAACAGGCGAAAGTAATGAGAAATAGAAAAAATGAGAACAACGACAAACTTAATATCGTAATTGATGACAACGAAGTAGATGAAGTTAAGGAATTCCGCTACCTAGGCAGCAAAATAACCTAAGACAGGGGGAGTTAGGAGGACATACAAAGTAGACTGGCACTGGTAAAAAGGGCATTCCTGGCCAAGAGAAGTCTATCGTTAATAAACATAGGCTTCATTTAAGACAGAAATTTCGGAGAATGTTCTTTTCGTGCACAGCATTGTATGGTAGTGAAACATGGACTGTGGGAAAACAGGAACAGAAGAGAATCTAAATTTTTGAAATATGGTGTTACAGAGGAATGTTGGAAATTAGGTTGGCTAGTAAAGTAAGGCATCAGTAGGTTCTCCGCAGAACTGGCGAGGAAAGGCATGCGTGGAAAACACTGACGAGAAGGAGGGACAGGAAGATAGGATATGTGTTAAGACATTAGGGAATAATTTCTATGACACTAGAGGCAGCTGTAGAGAGTAAAACTGTAGAGGAAGACAGAGATTATAATACATCCAGTAAACATTTGAAGATGTAAGAAGTAAGTGGTACTCTGAGATAAAGAGATTGGCACAGGAGAGGAATTCGTCTCGGGACGCATCAAATCTGTTGGAAGACTGATGACTCAAAATGCTGTCATAATTTACTCCTTACGTTTAATGTTTAAAACATAAAGTCACGTATTAAGGTTAGAAATAGTGTATATGTGTTCAGGCAGAGGGTAATTCAAGCGGCGCAAATTATTAAGACTACATTCACCCAATATTTGAGAAAGAGAGCACTCACCGATATCCAACATATTTTAATTTAATTTCAAACGTTTTCGAAACATTTTCACTGACACCTTCCACAAAGTAATGAAAGGTAATCGTTTACTAAATTTTCACTGTTCATGCTGTGAAACTTCAATATCAGTTGCTTTGGCTTATTGTATTCGTTCTTTAGTAATTACTCTATGCGCAAAAAAGTTTACAGATATTTTCCTCATATACCACTAAATGTACCTGAAAAATTATACACATTTCAGGAGAACTAATGTCATAAACCTTGGTTTTTACCCTTCCATTAGTATATTTGTGAATGATCCTAAACTAATAAAAGCAACATAATTAGGATTTTTCGCGTCTTCAGCTGTTTTATTCATAGGAATTCGTGTCCTTAAACAATCTGGTATGGGGAGGTTTCTGGTTTACTATAAAAAATCCATGTTTGCCACCGGTCGCACAGATTCATGGCTTATTTTGTACCATAGCAACCATCTTCAAAGGAACATAAAAGTACTGTACATTAAATAGATGTGCAACTCAACTTTCTGTTGGATAAATTGAAAACCATCAGAGTCATAAAATGTTTCTAGATCCATGTGTAACAATAAATGATTTCGATACCAGCACATAATTTTCCTCATTATGATTATGAAGGACGATCACTAAGGTATTAAACAGAGTCCTCGTACACGTCAAACACTGCTGTGAGCAATACCAAATTCCTGGTATACAGTCGTCACACTTCGACCTCCTTGTAGTTTACCGATTATTCTTGTCTCTGTTAAGTCATCCAGATGTCTCGAGGCCACTTCGTAATGAAGACAACCACCACAGTGCACCGTAACTGCTCGCTGATTGACAGACAAACTCACACACACACACACACACTACTCTCAACAATCACAAATCAATCATCCTCAATATCAATAATTATTTTGGCTTCCGCACAAAATTAAAATCATATACTGACTTCTTACAGATCATAAATCATTCTTTAAATATTTTGTTAACATTTACGCATAAAACATAAAAACAAAACAATATTTTACATAAAATTATAATTACAATTATTTATTTCGGTCGATAAAGCCCTTTCATATATTCCACAAGATTTCGGGATTGCAGCCGGATCTCATCGACTTCTTTCCACGATATTTCGGCTGACAACCTTACAGCCATCTTCAGGCGAGTGTTTGACACTGGAGACTGCTAGTGCAAGTCGCTCTATCTATACGTAAAAGTGCCGCAGGCGCGCATGCGCAAGTTACCGTAGCATGCGCGCCACCTGTCGATTCCAAGGCCCTCTACAATATTACTGCATCTATGGAGCGCAAACGAATGCGTGAAAAAAGTAAAACATGCACGCAGATGTGTCCAAAACAATAAATGCAAAATATTCAATATTAAAAGTAAAATTACTTGTCGCTCGACATGTCAGAATCCATAAAAAGTTTTCTTTTGGTTGAAATTAAAGAAATCAACGGGTCCCAGGCCTTAGTCAATAAAAAGCCGCCATCACGATTAATGAGATTTTCCGCTAAACGTATTTCCACGGATTCCTTCACATCTGAATCCCAGAAGGATCTCGATGGGGCCAAGATTTTCGTGGCCGAATAATCCATAGTATGTCCTGTGGAAATACAATGTTCGGCTATGGCCGACTTACTGGGCTGTAAAAGGCGAGTGTGGCGCTCATGTTCAACGCGGCGGTCGTGTACTGTGCGTGTGGTTTGACGGATGTAGGCTTTCCCACACTCGCAAGGTATTTTATAAATTCCAGCCTTCCGTAATCCCAGATCATCCTTGGCTGAGCCCAGAAGAGCACGAGTCTTTGTAGGTGGCCAGAAGATTGCTTTCACACGATGTTTCTTTAAAATTCTGCCTGCTTTCGATGAAATGTTCCCGAAATATGGGAGAAATGCTCTGGACTTAAACACCACCTTATCCTCTTGGTCTTGTGGGTGGTCACGTTTTTTCCTCCTTAAAGCAGTACTGACCTGATGTGCAGAATATCCATTATGTTGAAATACCGATTTCAAGTGCTCTAATTCGTCTGCAAGGCTGTCTGTATCAGACACGACATGTGCCCTATGAACCAACGTTCGAAGGACACCCATAGTTTGTGACGGGTGATGACAGCTTGACGCCTGCAGGTACAGATCCGTATGCGTGGGTTTTCAATAGACAGAATGCCCCAATGACCCATCCACCCTGCGTTTAACCATGACGGCCAGAAATGGTAGGCAACCATCCTTTTCAACTTCCATCGTAAACTGAATGTTTGTGTGGATGGAATTCAGATGTTGTAAAAACCGTGAAAGCTCTTCTTCACCGTGAGGCCACACTACAAAGGTATCGTCCACGTACCGCCTGAAGACTTTCATATACTTTGCTATTGATACAAAGTCTTACATATCAGTGTTCTTGGATGAATCATTGCTTACTAAGCCACTGACTATTGGTACGTTTTTCAGTATTACATACCGATACCACTTTCTCTGCTTCTTAGTAATACCGGTCCCGTAAAGGCCAAGATACAAATGTCCGCCACAATACACGGGCACCCACTCGGCGACCACACTTCCGAACAAATGGAAACAAATTCAAATACCTGTAATCGTCCGATACCGACCACGTCTGTCGGAGGCCTTTCCTTGATTGTAAGTGCAATACAATTACTGGAAATCCCTTTATAATTATTTCCGGTCCCACAACATCTCTGCCTCACTCTTATAGCACTGGAACTTAGCCCAAAAGAACCGAGCTTCACAATAGACCGCATATCCTACAGCCCGGCCTGGCCACCGACTCTTAAGAGTGAAATCCTAAAAAAAGTAATTGCACAGTGAGAGATTTTATCTCTAACTGGATACAAATTTGCGATACAAGTAGCTTGCGTTCGACAGAAAATTAAGTGTTCCACCACGACGGCCTATGACATTTCTCAATAACGGTGTCGGTTGATCTTACAGCACCTCCAATATTATAGCTCTTATAACTCTCGTGGATAGCATGTCACATTCATGCCAAGTACTTGTGAGACCAGGAAGTATTAATGATCCGTATTAAAAATTTTGTTACCATTTATAAAATCTTCGGCATTTTTATTCTTTTTTATTCAAAATAAATACGTTTTAAAATTTACAACATTGCTAATTATGTGTATTTCACATTTAAACTATGTTTGCTTATTTCTTGACAATCTGGTTAGGAGAAGGGTTCTCATTTCTTGATTACGGTGAGCATAAAGACAATATCTGTCTCTACTTACTTTCAATTAACATACTTTTGTAGTTACCACGCTTGACTCAGTGAACAATAGACCACCTGACTTACGACCTCCCAAGTACGCCTAAAGTATTGGGAGCGTCGTAAGATACGCAAACCACCCCCTCAAAGATCGATACGGCGGTGATCGAGATAGGAAAGGTCGAAAGGTGAGAGGAGAATTTCGCCTCCGCATTCCCTAACGAGCTTCTCGCCTGACCGACCGCGTCTCCCCAAACGTTAATTTCTTGTGTACACGGCGACCACTCCAGCACAGTACACATGCAAAGCACGACGCCTTAAACGATTCCTCGCGTGGTTGCTGTAACACCTCAAGAACGTTTTTTTGAAAAATTTGAGTACTTTCTTTTTCCTGCAAAGATACATCAAAATTTTTTTGAATGAAAAAGCATTGCATTAGTCTGAAGGTTAGAGAGCGACCAACCTCTGAAGGTCTTAAAATTGTGTAAAGGTCAGCTCAATTTTCCAATGGCCACTGCAATCTTTAAAACTGAGTTTCTTCAGTTCAGTGAAGTGAACGTTTCTTTAGGCATTTGTTTGAATGTAGCTAGTGCTCTTTCCTATTGTTTGACGTTATAGTTTACATTATGAAAATCGTTTCTCGTTTCTAACATTTGTTAGAATGTAGTTGGTGCTTTTTCATGTTGTTTGACGTTATAGCTTACATCATGAAATTCCTTTCTCACAAGGTTTACCTTGAGCTCTTTAAAGGCGTCCTGGTACTAAAATTTAGATTGTTTCTGCGAAAGAATACCAATCATCCCGGTGAGAACGAGTCTGGAAGAGCAAATATGAGTAGTTCGTATTGATACTGCATATTTCTTCACACATTCATACATTTTACCCAGTGTGACGTTTCCCGCCACAGTAGACGTTTTTCTGCTTCCATGTGTCTACGACGTGCTTAGCCAGAGATCATATGCTCTACGAAAAAACCTTCACAGCCTAACGCCGGTAGTGACCAGTACCTTTCATGTCTATTGAAAGACACACAGTGATCGACTATTAAGAAGCAGAATACGGCAGGCTGCTATTCACGCCACTGAGCTGTGGACAACTAAAAATTTTGCAGACTCTAGATCAGGATCAGCCAAGACTCCATACACGCAATGGCAAGTGATGTACTGAACTATTCCGCAGGGATATACCAGTCCAACGGATATATGCTGAAGACCACGGTAATGTTTGAAACAGAAAAACTGTGAATTACAAGGCGCAAGAGAATGGTTGGCTGGGAAAACACGTAAGATGGTGGTCTTTGTTGATAGTTCGTTAATGTCACAAATACACACATCAAATAGTCGGAGACATGTCTGGAGGCATCCCGGTCAGGCTGAAAGCCTTAGGCACACTGTCCAGCGAGTGCAGCAAGGTGGAGTTTCCCTGCTGTTTTGGGGTGGCATTAGATGGGGCTGACGTACTCCACTGGTCGCCATGGAAGGCGCCATTACGGCTGTAAGATACGTGAATGCCACCCTCCGACTGACAGTGCAACCGTATCGGCAGCATATTGGCGAGGCATTCGTCTTCATTTGCGACAATTCGCTCCCCCTTCGTGCACATCTTGTGAATTACTTCCTCCAGAATAACGACATCGCTCGACTAGAGTGGCCAGCATGTTCTCCAGACATGAAGCCCATCGAACATGCCTCGGATAGATTGGGAAGGGCTGTTTATGGACGACGTGACCCCAAAACCGTTCTGAGGGATCTACGCCGAATCGCCGTTGAGTGGGACAATCTGGACCAACAATACCTTGATGAAGTTGTGGATAGTATGCCTCGACAAATACAGGCATGCATCAGTGCAAGAGGAAGTGCTACTGTAGAGGTACCAGTGTGTACAGCAATCTGGACCACCACCACTGAAGGTTTGGCTGTATGCTGGCGCAACATGCAATGTGTGGTTTTCAGGAGCAATACAGAGGGCAGACATGATGTTTATGTTGATCACTATTCCAGCTTTCTGTACAGCATTCGGAAGTCTCGGAACCGAGTTGATGTAAAACTTTTTTGATGTGTGTATAAAAGTTAACACAGTCTTTGGTGTAACTCAACATGTTACTAAAGGAGATGTTGTTAACAAGAAAACAATTGTGGATCCACAAAATTTATAAAATTATAAAAAAGCCTTTTATATACACTATGTGATCAAATGTGTCAGGACACCTGGCTGAAAATGATTTACAAGTTCGTGGCGTCCTCCATCGGTAATACTGGAATTCAGTATGGTGTTGGCTCACCCTTAGCCTTGACGACAGCTTCCACACTCGCATACGTTCAGCCAGGTTGGGATGTTTTTTCAGGAATGGCAGCTCATTCTTTACGGAGTGCTGCACTAAGGAGAGGTATTGATGTCGGTCGGTGAGGCCTGGCACGAAGTCGGTGTTCCAAAACATCCCAAAGGTGTTCTATAGGATTCATATTAGGACTCTGTGCGGGCCAGTCCATTACAGGGGTGTTATTGTCGTGCAACCATTCCGCCACAAATGGTTCAAATGGCTCTGAGCACTATGGGACTTAACTTCTGAGGTCATCAGTCCCCTAGAACTTAGAACTAATTTAACCTAACTAACCTAAGGACATCACACACATCCATGCCAGAGGCAGGATTCGAAGCTGCGACCGTAACAGTAGCGTGGTTCCGAACTGAAATGCCTAGAACCGCTCGGCCACCGCGGCCGGCCATTCCCCCAAATTCCGAGCGTTGTGAACAGGCGCTCGATCGTGTTGATAGATACAGTCTCCATCCCTGAATTGCTCTTCAACAGTGGGAATCAGGAAGGTGCTTAAAACATCAATGTAAGCTTGTGCTGTGGTAGTGCCACACTAAACAACTGTGGGCACAAGCCCCCTCCATGAGAAACACGACCACATCATAACACCACCGCCTCCGAATTTTACTGTTGGCAATACACACTCTGGCAGATGACGTTCACCGGGTATTCGCCAAACCCACACCCTGCCATCGGATTGCCACATTGTATACCGTGATTCGTCACTCCACACAACGTTTTTCCATTGTTCAATCGTCGAATGTTAACGCCCCTTACACCAAGCGAGGCGTCGTTTGGCATTTACTGGCGTGATGTGTAGCTTATGAGCAGCGACTCGACCATGAAATCCAAGTATTCTCACTTCACGCCTAACTTGCAGTGGATCCTGATGCAGTTTGGAATTCCTGTGTGATGGTCTACCTATTACACATTACGACCCTCTTCAGCTGTCGGCGGTCTGTCAGCCAACAGACGAGGTCGGCTTGTACGCTTTTTTGCTGTACGTATCCCTTTACGTTTCCGCTTCAGTATCACACCGGAAACAGTGGACCTAGGGATATTTTGGAGTGTGGAAACCTCGCGTACAGACGTATGACACAAGAGGCACCCAATCACTTGACGACGTTCGAAGTCCGTGAGTTCCGCGGACCGCTCCATTCTGCTCTCTCACAATGTCTATTGACTACTGAGGTCGCTGATATGGAGCACCTGGCAGTAGATGGCAGCGCAATGCGTCTAATATGTTTTTGGGGCTCTACGGATACTTTTGATCACATAGTGTAGATATTTTGTGTAATTTAATATGAAATCCTTTCTGTAGTTCCTTTAGCCAGATAATCAAAACATAACAAACAGGTAACGGTTACCATACTTTAACAGGTAAGTTTAAGGTCAAGAGCTCTCAGTCGAACATTCTATTACCAGTGGACGCTAAATAATCCTCCACATATAAAGAAATTAAAAACAGTGATAGTATGTGAGAAATCTTATGGGACATAACTGCTAAGGTCATCAGTCCCTAAGCTTACACACTACTTAACCTAAATTATCCTAAGGACAAACACATACACCAATGAGATTTTCACTCTGCAGCGGAGTGTGCGCTGATATGAAACTTCCTGGCAGATTGAAACTGTGTGCCCGACCGAGACTCGAACTCGGGACCTTTGCCTTTCGCGGGCAAGTGCTCTACCAACTGAGCTACCGAAACACGACTCACGCCCGGTACGCACAGCTGTACTTCTGCCAGTACCTCGTCTCCTACCTTCCAAACTTTACAGAAGCTCTCCTGCGAACCTTGCATAACTAGCACTCCTGAAAGAAAGGATATTGCGGAGACATGGCTTAGCCACAGCCTGGGGGATGTTTCCAGAATGAGATTTTCACTCTGCAGCGGAGTGTGCGCTGATATGAAACTTCCTGGCAGGTTCGCAGGAGAGCTTCTGTAAAGTTTGGAAGGTAGGAGACGAGGTACTGGCAGAAGTAAAGCTGTGAGTACCGGGCGTGAGTCGTGCTTCGGTAGCTCAGTTGGTAGAGCACTTGCCCGCGAAAGGCAAAAATCCCGAGTTCGAGTCCCGGTCGGGCACACAGTTTTAATCTGCCAGGAAGTTTCACATACACCAATGCCCCAGGGAGGACTCGAACCTCCGCCGCGACCAGCCGCACAGTCGATGACTGCAGCGCCTTAGACCGCTCCGCTAATCCCGCGCGACACAGTGTCAGTAAAAACAACAATTTGTTATCCCCAAGTTTTAGGCGATGCTGCAAACTACATTGACGGAAAAAAAAATGCGACACCCTAAAGGAGTTGTGCGACGTAAACGAAAGTTGGTAGGCGTGTTTCTACATCTGAAACATGATGCCTATTCAGATTTCTCTCCAGTCGCATATGATAGGCGCTAGTAGCGTGATTCTGAGGATTCAAATCAGGCTTGCTTTAAATACACGCTGCAACTGTCGTGAGAGTTAGTTACCTTTGAGGCTGGACGTGGTGAGCTGATGTTGTCAAGAATACCTTTCAGGCGAGAAAGACGCGGTTTTCAGCACCTTAGTGAGTTTGAACAAGGTCGTGCAAGAGGGGTACGAGAAGCTGGATGTTACTTCTGCGATATTGCAGGAAGACTTGGCAGGAATGTAGCCACTGTATATGATTGCTGGCAGCAGTCGTCACGGGAATGTACGGTCGCAAGGAGACCGGGCTCCGGATGGCCACGTGGCTCTACCGAGAGGGAAGTCTATAGCGATCGGCTTATGGCTCTGGCGCATCGTACTGCATCCTCAACAGCAATTTGTGCAGCAGTCGGCACCACAGTGACACAAAGAACTGTTACATATCATTTATTTCAAGGACGGCTCCGAGCCAGGGCCCTGTACCGTGCATTCCACTGACCCCAAACCGCAGCCATTTGCGACTTCAGTGGAGTCCGGCTGGAGCTCATTATAGAGCAGAATGGAGACCCGTTGTGTTTTCCGATGAAAGCTAGTTCTGCCTCGGTGCCTGTGATCGCCATGTGTCGGTTAGGACGAGGTCACTTGAGGACCTGAAACCAAACTATCGGCATGCTAGACACATTGCATATACGCTACTGGCCATTAAAATTGCTACACCACCAAGTTGACGTGCTACAGACGCGAAATTTAACCGACAGGAAGAAGATGCTGTGATATGCAAATGATTAGCTTCTCAGAGCATTTACACACCGTTGACGCCGGTGGCGACACCTACAACGTGCTGACATGAGGAAAGTTTCCAACTGATTTCTCATACACAAACAGCAGTTGACCGGCGTTGCTTGCTGAAACGTTGTTGTGATGCGTCGTGTAAGGAGGAGAAATGCGTCACATCACGTTTCCGGCTTTGATAAAGGTCGGATTGTAGCCTATCGCGATTGCGGCTTATCGTATCGCGATATTGCTGCTCGCGTTGGTCGAGATCCAATGACAGTTAGCAGAATATGGAATCGGTGGGTTCAAGAGGGTAATACGGAACGCCGTGCTGGATCCCAACGACTTCGTATAACTAGCAGTCGAGATGACACGCATCTTACCGCATGACTGCAACGGTTCGTGGAGCCACGTCTCGATCCCCGATTCAACAGATGGGCACGTTTCCAAGACAACAACCATCTGCACGAACAGTTCGACGACGTTTGCAGCAGCATGGACTCTCAGCTCGGACACTATGCCTGCGGTTACCCTTGACACTGTCCCACAGACAGGAGCGCCTGTGATGGTGTACTCAACGACGAACCTGCGTGCATGAATTGCAAAACATCATTTTTTCGGATGAATCCAGATTCTGTTTACAGCATCATGATGGTCGCATCCGTGTTTGGCGACACCGCGGTGAACGCACATTGGAAGCGTGTATTCGTCATCGCCATACTTGCGTATCACCCGGCGTGATGTTATTGGGTGCCACTGGTTACACGTCTCGGTCACCTCTTGTTCGCACTGACGGCACTTTGAACAGTGGACGATACATTTCGGATGTGTTACGACCCGTGGCTCTACCCTTGATTCGATCCCTACGAAACCCTACATTTCGGCAGGATAATGCGCGACCGCATGTTGCAGGTCCTGTACGGCCTTTTTGGATACAGAAAATGTTCGACTGCTGCCTTGGCCAACACATTCTCCAGATCTCTCACCAATTGAAAACGTCTGGTCAATGGTGGCCGAGCAACTGGCTCGTCACAATACGCCAGTCACTATTCTTGATGAACTGTGGTATCGTGTTGAAGCTGCATGGGCAGCTGTACGTGTACACGCTATCCAAGCTCTGTTTCATTCAATGCCCAGGCGTATCAAGGCCGTTATTACGGCCGGAGGTAGTGGTTCTCGGTACTAATTTCTCAGGATCTATGCACGCAAATTGCGTGAAAATGTAACGACATGTCAGTTCTAGTATAATATATTTGTCCAATGAATACCCGTTTATCATCTGCAATTTTAATGTCCAGTAGTGTATATCTGGAGTTATCGTCTGCGGCCCTACTTCGTATGACAGCAGATACACAAAACAAGTCATATCGCTATTGCAGAAGCAACGAAAAAACACTCAAAATTTAAAAGATCGTAAAATCCCCAATATTAGCGAAGATTTGCAGAAGATCGAAATATAGAACGTACTTCAGTGCGAGCTGCTTTTATCAGTTTCCACAATGAAACTCTGTTTCGGAATCTGGCAGAAAACCGAAAGAGATTCTGGTCATATATAAGGCACACCAGTGGCAAGACGCAATCAGTGCCTTCATTGCGCGATAAGGTGGTGGTGGTGGTGGTGGTTAGTGTTTAACGTCCCGTCGACAACGAGGTCATTAGAGACGGAGGGCAAGCTCGGGTTAGGGAAGGATTGGGAAGGAAATCGGCCGTGCCCTTTCAAAGGAACCATCCCGGCATTTGCCTGAAACGATTTAGGGAAATCACGGAAAACCTAAATCAGGATGGCTGGAGACGGGATTGAACCGTCGTCCTCCCGAATGCGAGTCCAGTGTGCTAACCACTGCGCCACCTCGCTCGGTCATTGCGCGATAACAACGGTGAAGTAACTGATGACAGTGCCACTAAAGCAGATTTATTAGACACGCTTTTCCGAAACTACTTCGGCAAAGTAGATGACGTAAATATTCCTGAATTCCAATCAAGAAAAACTGCCAAAGATGAGTAACACAGAAGTAGATAACCTCGGTGTAGCAAAGCAGCTTAAATCACTTAATAAAGGCAAGACCTCCAATCCAGATTGTATACCAGTCAGGTTCCTTTCAGAGTATGCTGATCCAACAGCTCCACATTTAGTAGTTATACACAACCGCTCGCTCATAGAAAGATCCGTACCTAAAGACTGAAAATGGCTCAAGTCACAGCAATTCCCAAAAAGGGTAATAGCCGTAATCCACTGAATTACAGGCCCATATCACTAACGTCGATTTGCAGTAGCATTTTGGAACATATTCTGTGTTCGAACATTATGAATTACCTCGAAGAAATCGATTTATTGACACACAGGTAGCATGGATTCAGAAAATATCGTTCTTATGAAACAGAACTCGCTCTTTACACTCATTAAGTAATGAGTATTATTGACAGAGGATGTCAGATTGATTCCAAATTTTTAGATTTCCAGAAGGCTTTCGACACTGTTCCTCACAAGCATCTTTTAACCAAATGTTCGTCATATCCTGTCAGAAATGTCTCAGTTCGTAGTAATAGACGGAAAGTCATCGAGTAAAACAGAAGTAATATCCGGCGTTCCCCAAGAAAGTGTTATAGGCCCTCTATTGTTCCTGATCTATATTAACGACATAGGAGACAATCTGAGTAGCCCTATTAGATTATTTGCAGATGATGCTGTCACTTACCGTCTTGTAAAGTCTTCAGATGATCAAAACGACCTGCGAAATGATTTAGATAAGATATCTGTATGGTGCGAAAGTGGCAATTGATCCTGAATAACGAAATGTGTGAAGTTATTCACATGAGTTATAAAACAAATCAGCTAAATTTCCATTACGCAATAAGTCATACAAACCTGAAGGCTGTAAATTCAACTAAATAGTTACAGATTACAATTACAAATAACCTAAATTGGAACGATCACATAGATAATATTGTGGACAGAACAAACCAAAGACTGCGATTCATTGGTAGAACACTTAGAAGGTGCAACAGGTCTACTAAAGAGACTGCTTACATCACGCTTGTCCGATCTATTTTGGAGTATTGCTGTACGGTGTGGGATCCACATGAGGTGGGACTGACCGATGACATCGAAAAAATACAAAGAAGGGAAGCTCGTTTTGTATTATCACTAAATAGGGGAGCTAGTGCCACAGACATGATACGTGAATTGGAGTGGCAATCATTAAAACAAAGGCGTTTTTCGTTGCGACGTGATCTTCTCATGAAATTTCAATCGCCATTTTTCTCCTGCGATTGCGAAAACGTTCTGTTGGCACCCACATACATAGGGAGAAATGATCATCACATTAACATAAGAGAAATCAAGGCTCGCGCAGAAAACTTTAAGTAATCGTTTTTCCAGCGCGCCGTTCGAGAGTGGAACGGTAGAGAGACAGCTTAAAGGTGATTAATTGAACCTATGCCAGGCACTTTATTGTGAATAACAGAGTAATCACGTAGATGTAGACTCTCGTGGTTATCCCACGCGCCCTGAGTGCGAATTTGTACATCATTCTGGTGATTCGACCTGTTGTGCTGCTTTTTTTTCGACAGGAGAACGCTCGCCCACGTACCGGTTTTGTAACCCAATATCCTTTACAGAGTGCCGGTATGTTGCTTTGGCCTTCTAGGTCACCAGATCTGTCTCTAATCGAACACAAATGGGACATCACTGGACGACAACTGGAACATTAACCGTCTCTTTATTGATCGACCAAATGCAAGAGGCATGGAACTCTATCCCACAAACTGACATCCGGCTCTTGTAAAACATCATGCAAGCACGTTTACACGCTGGCATTCAACATTCTGGCGTACCAGCATTTCAAATTTGCTATGGTCTATCTCGCGCTTGCATTCTGTGATCTTGCGGTGTTAATCACTTAAACATGTCGCCTAAATAAATATACTACAGTCTAGAACCACGCGACCGCTGCAGTCGCAGGTTCGAATCCGTCCTCGAGCATGGATGTGTGTGATGTCCTTAGGTTAGTTAGGTTTAAGTAGTTCTAAGTTCTAGGGGACTGATGACCTCAGAAGTTAAGTCCCATAGTGCTCAGAGCCATGAATAAATATATTCCAGAAATTTCATTACTCTACATTAATGTCTGTTTTGGTGTTCCGGCTTCTTTCCGTCAATGCATATTCCTGGCGTGGCCACCGCTTATGAATGCATTAACACAGTACAGTATCCTAAGGACAAGAAGCATGTTATTTGTAACCAGAAAAACAGCTGTGAGGTGAAGTCTACGGGAATAAGAACGTATTATATTATTCAAACCTCGACTTTGTTACTAAAAAGGCCACCGCAATCAGCCTTGCAGTCTGCGACCAGATGACAATGATGCCTGAGGAATTTGATTGAGGGAAGTGTGCGCGCGAACGCGCGTGTGTGTGGCCACGCGTGTGCGCTTGCCGGCGTGCGTGCGTGCGGAGGGGGGTGGGGGCAAGGGAACTGTAGACCAAAGACAGTAAACAGGCTCAAACAGATATTTGGAGCAGTCTTTCTGCAGATATGATCGAACTTGTACAAGGCACAGTACATTGAAGAGCTGTTTCTGTGAAATGTGCTTTGCGTGAGAAGGTTTAATTCATTTCTATCAGCGACACCTGGTTTTAGTATAGCGTTCTATTTATGGAAAAGTGTGTAAAAGTAATGTCGAATGTCGAAGCCTTGTCTTACTACATTACTGGCCATTAAAATTGCTACATCACGAAGATGACGTGATACAGACGCGAAATTTAACCGACAGGAAGAATATGCTGTGATATACAAATGATTAGCTTTTCAGACCATTCACACAAGGTTGGCGCCGGTGGCGACACCTACAACGTGCTAACATTTCCAACCGATTTCTCATACACAAAGAGCAGTTGACCGGCGTTGCCTGGCGAAACGTTGTTGTGATGCCTCTTGTAAGGAGGAGAAATGCGTACCATCACGTTTCCGACTTTGATAAAGGTCGGATTGTAGCCTATCGCGATTGTGGTTTATCGTATCGCGACATTGCTTCTCGAGTTGGTCGAGATTCAATGACTGTTAGCAGTATATGGAATCGGTGGGTTCAGGAGGGTAATACGGAACGCCGTGCTGGATCCCAACGGTCTCTAATCACTACCAGACGAGATGACAGGCATCTTATCCTCATGGCTGTAACGGATCGTGCAGCCACGTCTAGATCCCTGAGTCAACAGATGGGGACGTTTGCAAGACAACAACCATCTGCACGAACAGTTCGACGTCGTTTGCAGCAGCATGGCATGGCTGCGGCTACCCTTGCCGCTGCATCACAGACAGGAATGCCTGCGATGGTGTACTCAACGACTAACCTGGGTGCACGAATGGCAAAACGTCAGTTTTTCGGATGGATCCAGGTTCTGTTTACAGCATCATGATGGTCGCATCCGTGTTTGGCGACATCGTGGTGAACGCACATTGGAAGCGTGTATTCGTCATCGCCATACTGGCGTATCACCCGACATGATGGTATGGGGTGCTATTGGTTACATGTCTCGGTCACCTCTTGTTCACATTGACGACACTTTGAACAGTGGACGCTACATTTCAGATGTGTCACGACCCGTGGCTCTGCCCTTCATTCGATCCCTGCGAAAACCTACATTTCAGCAGGATAATGCACGACCGCATGTTGCAGCCCCTTACTGGCATTTATGGATACAGAAAATGTTCGACTGCTACCCTGGCCAGCACATTCTCCAGATCTCTCACCAATTGAAAACTTCTGGTCAATGGTGGCCGAGAAACTGGCTCGTCACAATACGCCAGTCACTACTCTTGATGAATTGTGGTATCGTGTTGAAGCTACATGGGCAGCTGTACCTGTACACGCCATCCAAGCTCTGTTTGATCCAATGCCCAGGCGTATCAAGGCCGTTATTACGGCCAGAGGTGGTTGTTCTGGGTACTTATTTCTCAGGATCTATGCACCCAAATTCGGTGAAAATGTAATGACATGTCAGTTCTAGTATATTTGTCCAATGAATACCCGTATATCATCTGCGTTTGTTCTTGGTGTAGCAATTTTAATGGCCAAGAGTGTATCTGTTCTTGAACTCCCTGTGAAACGTAACGCATTGTTATAGTACAATGTTTACAGACAAACCAAATTCTGGGCTTGCTGAAGGGATTACAAAAATACATAAAGTATTAATTTCATTCCAGAAGACTGAAGATATGTTGAAGCTCGCTACTGGTCTTTTATGTACCAAGTTGAGGAAGGATCCTGTTTTAATAAAAATGTTCAAATGTGTGTGAAATCTTACGGAACATAAATGCTAATGTCATCAGTCCCTAAGCTTGCACACTACTTAACCTAAATTATCCTAAGGACGTACACATACACCCATGCCCGAGGGAGGACTCGAACCTCCGCCGGCACCAACCGCACAGTTCATAACTGCAGCGCCTCAGACCGCTCGGCTAATCCCGCACGGCCTGTTTTAGGAAGTGGTGTATTAAGTCATAGCTCGTTTTTGTGCCATACATCTTCGTTTCAGACGTAATTAAATTTACTAAAAGTGGAAAATAATTGTTCTACAGAAAAAAATAGTATCTTGTTAAGGACGGGCTGTTAGAAGAGGTTTGTAGGAATCCAGTACAATAACAGCACCCTAGAATCAAATAATTTGTTTTCTAAAGTTTCTCGTCTCAGAGAATATTTGAATGCACGTGCTATTCTGAGGTGAAGAGATGGGCAGCAGAGAGAAAGACGTGGCGGGCCGCATCAAACCAGTTATAAGGATGCTGAAAAGAAAAATAAATTACAACTTTGTCTCAAGACATCTCTATATGAAATATGGGCAAAAGGCAGAAGGACAGAAATCGTGAGCGTGAGGATATTCTCCGTGTTTCTCGCGCTACTTCACGGCTAATAGTATCGTAGAGAACAGCAGCTCAGGAAATTCTGTAGTTAGAACCGATATTGCTCAGCAAAGCATGCTTCATTGCGAAGAACCTTCTGTGTAAGACATTAAAGGACCATTTATTGCTTTAAGTACGTTCATTACGACTGCGAAGTTCCCGAGAAGTTGACGGACCAACGATTCTGAGCTTTTAGTTACTTTGCTGGAAGTTAAACGTTTGTTGTTCAATTTGAAGGGGATGAAATCTAGCCGAATTACTTTTCTTACAGACAAATGATTGCCACTTCGTTGGTTATGACGTTAATCTATATTTCGTGATGATCAGCGTAATTCTAAAAATAAGATGCGAGACAATCTAAACGGTTTTAACCAAGTTCGTATTACGTAACATAATGACTGATTACGTCAAATATTTTATCATAAGAAAGAATTGTGCAACCAATGATATTAACTAAAATCAAGTAACCACAAGCGCCTTATAAACAAGCACCATTCAGTAATGTTTTCTTTTTCTACAAATTAGAAAAGAACACAAAACCTCCAGCAACAACGGAAAGGGGGCCCAATGGTAACTAGTTGGACTCATGTTTGGAAGGACGGCGCTTAAGCCTATGTCACAAGGGTTTTTTTCCCTGAGATAAGGTTTCGATTTCCATTCTCAACTTTCCCTGGTTCGAGCTCGTGTTTCGTCTCTACTGACTGTGTCGTTGACCGGGAGCTAAACCCTAACCTTCCTTATTTATTTACCAGCAGGAAAGTAAACTAACATAATTCGTATGTGGCTGATTACAGCATGTTTGATAGTACTGAAAATTGATCATGCTGAACATTCATTCTGAATTCAAAACAGAATATTTCATACTGGAAGGACAGCTACTAAAATAACTTAAAATGATGACGACACGATGATTGTAGTACAATTCAGAACTTCAAAGAGAACGTCAGAATGTGCAAATATGAATAGTAGAACCAAAGATCGGTATGGCGATTTGTTTTATGATGTACAATGAGACGGGCATGGTATAACTAATCTTGTACACAGGACTTTTAAAAATGTGATGACTGGGTGTTGTGTGCTGTCCTTAGGTTAGTTAGGTTTAAGTAGTTCTAAGTTCTAGGGGACTGATGACCATAGATGTTAAGTCCCATAGTGCTCAGAGCCATTTGAACCATTTTTTTAAAAATGAAGAAGCTGGATTAGTTTGCATATTTCCACTCGCAGATCATATATTTTTTAGAATACAAATACAGAAGTTCGCTTTTGAAATTATGGTAGATGTTAATCGTAGTAAGTCTTAGCGAGACATCCTGAGGTTCAGTATGTGTCATCTGCCTCATAATACGCATACTTATTTTGCCTTCAGTCTTTATCAGTATTCCCCTTTAAGGCAGTATAGGATAATACCAACTGCTACAGAGACTTCAGAAGTTTCCAGAATAAATTTTCCCCTTGCAACTTAGTGTGCCCTATTTGAAACTTCTTGGCAAATTAAAATTGTGCGCTGGACCGGGGTCGAACTGTGACCTTAGCCTTACGCGGGAAAGTGCGCCACCGTCCTTTTTCTACGCTAAACATTTTATTTTTCTATTTTTTACGGACCGGCTTCCTCCCTTCAGCCCTTCCTTGAGTTCACGAATATTTACCTTCTCGGCGCGGCTTTATATGCAATTCCACAAAATATTTTCTTCTTCAAGAAAATACATTCGTTTCTGGTTGATTATCAGGTAGAGAATTTAAAAAAAGAAAAATGTATATACTTGCTTCTGCATAAAAACGTAATTGCTACTTGATAAAATATACAGTCCGTTCTCCGCTTAATAAATACCATCATTAAAATAAATTCTTATTCTTAATGGAATTGGATCTTAATGAAAAGGATCATGTTTTTGCTTATGTTCTTGACAGAGTGAATATAAAATAAATAATAGAATCTTCTTGATTCTTCATTAAATTATCATGTTCCTCAAGAAAAAAGGACTTGTGTAAATAAATAGCTTCTTGTTTTAAATTCCTTTATATATTACATTGGATTGACGAAAATTAAATAAGTGTCACATCAGCTAAATAAAGTAGTTCAAGAGAACTGAAAGCAAATGAAAAATATAAATCCCACACAAATTTTGATAAGATTCTTTACACACGTGGCACACACTGGGTCCAGCGAGATATGCGAGCTCCGTGGCGCACGTCACAGCACGTGACCCTGCTAGTCGTACGAGCTGTAGCGAGTGGGGAGGGATTTACTATTCGAGACTACTTTAACACATTGTACACGCACGTTTAAATAGACTCGCGCCCTCGATAATATATGACAAAGTTAAGGAATTTAATGGGTACCCTTTCCATTGAAATACTGATTTTCCGCCTAAAACCAGACGTAGTACGGAGTATGGTGGAGCTATGGTTGGCGCACTGGACTTGCATTCAAGAGGACGACGGTTCAAACCCGCGTCCGACCATCCCGATTTAGGTTTTTCGCGATTTCTCTAAATCACTCCAGGCAAATTCCGGGATGGTTCTGTGAAAAGGCACGGCTAGTTTCCTTCCCCGTCCTTGACACAATCTGAGTTTGTGCTCCGTCTGTAATCACCACGACGTCGACGTGACGTTAAGCCCAATCTTCCTTTCGAACGTAGCCGCACGTTCGAGATGTACGTCGGGCAAGGCAATTAGTGTGACGTCATAACTTCGTTGCGGGGCCCGTATTTCCCATGGGACCAGCAAACACCGAAGTAATTAGTACGTGTTATTCATCTTTGCTCAATATCTCTGTTACATATTTTATTACATATTAACTTATTCCTTGCCGATGAAATATTATTTGGTGGACAGTAGAAGATTCTTCAAAGAATTCAAATCCATTGTATGTTTCTATTCCTCAAATGAGTCTGATACTATCCCTTTTATTATATAGCAGGAAAAATTACCGACATCCGCATTTAAAATTTCTTTTAAGCATGGTATTTAAAGAAATGTAAGCATAACCTCCTGTAATACAGCAATATCATTGATTTGCTCCCTGTAATCGAAATGACTCAGGACTGAGCCCATGAAGGTTTTCATCTCTTCCAGTAGATTAACAACTGAAGTGATGCGTTGGTTGTCATTGGCTTAGTCCAATGTACCTAAGGTTTTATCTTCATTTCTTTCCTCAGATTTTGTTCTTTTTGTTGTGAGACCGTAGGTTGCGTGGCCCTCTACGATGTTTGTTCTTTTGCTTGGACTGATACAGGGGTGGCTTCCGCTATTCTCCTTGTCCTGACTAGTATTGGATTGGGCGCCGATGTCTTTCTTCCTACACAATATGTCGTGAGTTTGGTCTTTTTCCTTCAGTTTGATTTGACCTGATTTGTCTCTCTGACAGCTTCGACTTCCGCTGCTCAATAAGCTATTGTCCTATCTTCTTCTTATGAGGTGGTGCAACACGATTCTCACATGCGTTACCGTCAGTTTTCACAGTGTGAATGTCATCCGTCACGTATTTCGATAAAACTTCAGAGTTATCGTTATTTTCTGTAAGTACTATTTTCTGGTGACCAGAATCAGTACTTCATATACCACATGCATTTCTAAGTTTTCAGTCTGTAAAAATTCTCGGTTTTCGTTTCCTGGGTATTGTTTATCGTCACAGACGAGGACAGCGCTGCTCTGTTAGGTGCCTACGTCATTGGCATGTTTACGGCGCCGGCGGTAGCTGGACCATGTGCAGCACGGAGCACTCGGCACGCGTGCTCATTGGAGCTGCATATTACTCACGTCCTAGGCTGTCCGTCGTAGATAAATAATTAACAGCAGCCAGATATACTATTGGCCATTAAAATTGCTACACCAAGAACAAATGTAGATGATAAACGGGTATTCATGGACAAATATATTATACTAGAACTGACATGTGTGTACATTTTCACACAATTTGGGTGCATAGATCCTCAAAAATCAGTACCCAGAACAACCACCTCTGGCTGTAGTAGCGACCTTGATACGCCTGGGCATTGAGTGAAATAGAGCTTGGATGGCGTGTACATGTACAGCTGCCCATGCAGCTTCAACACGATACCACAGTTCATCAAGAGTAGTGACTGGCGTATTGTGACGAGCCAGTTACTCGGCCACCATTGACCAGACGTTTTCTGTTAGTGAGAGATCTGGAGAATGTGCTGGCCAGGGTAGCAGTCGAACATTTTCTGTATGTAGAAAGGCCCGTACAGGACCTGCAACATGCGGTCGTGCATTATCCTGCTGAAATGTAGGGTTTCGCAAGGATCGAATGAGGCTTAGAGCCACGGGTCGTAACACATCTGAAATGTAATGTCCACTGTTCAAAGTGCCGTCAGTGCGAACAAGAGGTGACCGAGACGTGTAACCAATGGCACCCCATACCATCACGCCGGTGATACACCAGTATGGCGATGAATACACGCTTCCAACGTGCGTTCACCGCGATGTCGCCACACACGGATGCGACCATCATGATGCTGTAAACAGAACCTGGATTCATTCGAAAAACTGACGTTTTGCCATTCGTACACCCAGGTTCGTCGTTGAGTACACCATCGCAGGCGCTCCTGTCTGTGATGCAGCGTCAAGGGTAACTGCAGCCGTGGTCTCAGAGCTGATAGTCCATGCTGCTGAAAACGTCACCGAACTCTTCGTGCAGATGATTGTTGTCTTGCAAACGTCCCCATCTGTTGACTCAGGGATCGAGACGTGGCTGCACGATCCGTTACAGCCATGCGGATAAGATGCCTGTCATCTCGGCTGCTAGTGATACGAGGCCGTTGGGATCCAGCACGGCGTTCCGTATTACCCTCCTGAATCCACTATTCTGCCAACAGTCATTGGATCTCGACCAACGCGAGCAGCAATGTCGCGGTACGATAAACCACAATCGCGATAGGCTACAATCCGACCTTTATCAAAGCCGAAAACGAGAAGGTACGCATTTCTCCTCCTTACACGAGGCATCACAACAACGTTTCACCGGGCAACGCCGGTCAACTGCTGTTTGTGTATGAGAATTCGGTTGGAAACTTTCCTCATGTCAGCACGTTGTAGGTGTCGCCACCGGCGCCAGCCTGATGTGAATGCTCTGAAAAGCTAATCATTTGCATATCACAGCATCTTTTTCCTATCGGTTAAATTTCGCGTCTGTAGCACGTCATCCTCGTGGTGTAACAATTTTAATGGCCAGTAGTGTACATTTATAAATGAGTGACGTGTCCAAGTACATCAGTCTTAACTTGTATACACTGTGGTGAGAAAAGTCATGGGATACCACCAAATATCCGCGCGGGGTAGCCGCGTTGTCTCAGGCGCCTTGTCACGGTTCGCGCGGTTTCCCCCGTCGGAAGCTCGAGTCCTCCCTTGGGCATGGTTGTGTGTGTTGTCCCTAGCGTAAGTTATTTTAGGTTAGATTAAGTAGTGTGTAAGTCTACAGAGCGGTGACCTCAGCAGTTTGGTCCTACCACCTCCTAATATCATGTCGCACCTCCTTTTCCCCGGAGTAGTGCAGCAACTCTAAGTGCAATGGACTCAACAAGTCGTTGCAAATCCCATGCAGAGACATTTAGCCATGCTGTCTCTATAGCCGTCCATAATTGCGAAGGTGTTGCCGGTGCAGGATTTTTTGAAGGAACTGACCTCTCTATTATGTCCCATAATTGTTCGATGGGATTCATGTTAGGCGATCTTCATTTGCTTTAATTGCGCACATGGCGCGCTGTAATCCATAGAAATTGCATCGTCGTTGACTTTTCTCACCTCAATGCAGTACGTGGCGGCTCTTAAGCTCAAATGCAAGAGATTTTCGAGAACAGTTAGTGATATGATAGTATCCTCTCCCAATCCCCCCCCCCCCCCCCCCCTCCAACCTTGCAGCTCTGATTCCATCACTCACGAAACATTGTTTTGATTCAACCTCTAAATGCCACTGTTTAATTTAACACTTCACTTTCCCAGAGGATAAGAAAGCGCATGTATGGAGGATATATTCCACTTGCTTGTCACGAGTGGCGTGTCCACGTGCACGCGCGTTTGAGGAGCTGCCGGTAGTGATTTTCTCGTGGCGTTCTCCGGTCGCGTGGTAGCTTAATGGGAGCCACAGAAAGTCAATGTTGGCCACCGGCTGGCCAGTGTTTGTACTGCGGCCGTGTGCCAGCGTTTACTCCGGCGTTCGTCGCCCGCTCTTGCCAGAGTTTGTTGGGGCACTGGTATTACGTGCACGAAGTACTCCCATATCTCCGTTTTACTTTATAAAATTTTTACCGACTACCCGACCTATTTTTTAATAACGTGTCTCCTAAACCTACTGAATGTCAAGAACGTGGCTGAAAAATCCACGAATAGAGATTTTGCAAAGCTTTTGCCAAACTGCACTACCGGTAAACACCCTTTTAGAGATTTTGGTAAACATTTTTGGAATTCAGTGATCAATTAATTGTTATATTTAGATTAAAGTTCAGTCTTGATCACGTTATGTCTGTTTTAATGAGTAGCCAGTTTCGGTTTTTTCTATAAAACCATCATCAGACCCATTGGCTCCCTTGGGTTGGTAGGTGGAGCTCTCCTTGCTGCTGTGCAGTCAAATGATCATTTGACTGCACAGCAGCAAGGAGAGCTCCACCTACCAACCCAAGGGAGCCAATGGGTCTGATGATGGTTTTATAGAAAAAACCGAAACTGGTTACTCATTAAAACAGACATAACGTGATCAACCCTTTTAGAGGTTTCCAGTTCACTCGAGATTTGTTGTTGCAACAGCACCTATGGAATACACTACTGGCCATTAAAGTTGCTACACCAAGAAGAAATGCAGATGATAAATGGGTATTCATTGGACAAATATACTAGAACTGACATGTGATTACATTTTCACCGAATTTGGGTGCATAGATCCTGAGGAATCAGTACCCAGAACAACCACCTCAGGCCGTAATAATGGCCTTGATATGCCTGGGCATTAAGTCAAACAGAGCTTGGATGGCGTGCACAGGTACAGCTGCCCATGCAGCTTCAACACGATACCACAGTTCATAAAGAGTAGTGACTGGCGTACTGTGACGAGCCAGTTGCTCGGCCACCATTGACCAGACGTTTTTAATTGGTGAGAGATCTGGAGAATGTGCTGGCCATGGCAACAGTCGCACATTTTCCGAATCCAGAAAGGCCCGTACAGGACCTGCAACATGCGATCGTGCATTATCCTGCGGAGATGTAGGGTTTCGCAGGGATCGGATAAAGATTAGAGCCACGGGTCGTAACACATCTGAAATGTAACGTCCACTGTTCAAAGTTCCGTCAATGCGAACAAGAGGTGATCGAGACATGTAACCAATGGCACCCCATACCATCACAGCGGGTGATACGCCAGTATGGCGATGACGAATACACGCTTCCAATGTGCGTTAACCGCGGTGTCGCCAAACACGGATGCGACCATCATGATGCTGTAAACAGAACCTGGATCCATCCGAAAAAATGACGTTTTGCCATTCGTGCGCTCAGGTTCGTCGTTGAGTACACCATCGCAGGCGTTCCTGTCTGTGATGCTGCGTCAAGGGTAAACGCAGCCATGGTCTCCGAGCTGATAATCCATGCTGCTGAAAACGTCATCGAACTGTTCGTGCAGATGATTGTTGTCTTGCAAACGTCCCCATCTGTTGACTCAGGGATTGGAACGTAGCTGCACGACCTGTTTTAGCCATGCGGATAAGATGCCTGTCATCTCGACTGCTAGTGATTAGAGGCCGTTGGGATCCAGCACGGCGTTCCGTATTACCCTCCTGAACCCACCGATTCCATATTGTGCTAAGAGTCATTGTATCTTGACCAACGCGAGCAGCAATGTCGTGATACGATAAACCGCAATCGCGATAGGCTACAATCCGACCTTTATAAAAGTCGGAAACGTGATGGTACGCATTTCTCCTCCTTACACGAGGCATCACAACAACGTTTCACCAGGCAACGCCGGTCAACTGCTGTTTGTGTATGAGAAATCGGTTGGAAACTTTCCTCATGTCGGCATGTTGTAGGTGTCGCCACCGGCGCCAACCTTATGTGAATGCTCTGAAAAGCTAATCATTTGCATATCACAGCATATTCTTCCTGTGAAATAGTACATCTATAGATCAATAGCACAAGCGATTTTGAGATACCAGATAACGACGCATAGTGAAACACACATATCAGCTCACGCTGCATCGTCCACTGGCGGCAGCGCAGGAGCTGACTGTGGCATTTAATTGATCGTACGTATGGCGAATACTGGGATGCGTTATTCCACGGCTGCTCGTTCTGTTCACGTAGTTCTGTAAGTGTCATTGGTTGATGCGTCGCAAGTGTCACTTCTCGTCTCATCGTATCTCGTAGGTCCGGAGACCCTGTTGGCCAGGGAAGTAGCTGCACGCCTTACAGAGCACGTTCAGTTTCACGGGGAGCGTGTGGGCGAGAACTATCCTCTTGGAATAACGCATCGCCTTTCTGTTGCAAGAACGGCAAAACAACTGGTCTAAAAGAATCCTGCAAGCACCGAGCGCTGGTATCCAGCACCAGAAACACCAAAGGTGAGCGGAGTTATAGCTTATCGCACTCCAGACCAAAAGACCTGGAGTGGGGCCAGTTTGTCTTGGACGAATGCACTCTACGAGACAGCGCTTAGCAGGTCTACCTTACATGGGCAGACAACCGTCACTTTGTAATGTTGATACATTAAGTTGTTCTGACAGCGGTGCTGATATTCAAGACAATAAAAGCGGGTTAAAAGCTGTGAGCTATCTGGGGAAGTTAACCTTGCATTACTGAGCAACTGTTTCACCAGGTATCCAGTCTAGCTTACCAAATTCCCAACCAGACTAACATTAATTATAATCTTTTAATAGTCATCTTACGACAACCGGTGATATATATATAAAGAGAATTTAAATAAAAGGATATAAATCAGTTAAATTTGGGCATTCATTTTAACATTGATCATTGTTCCTTTAAAATTTCAGCTTATTAAACTTGATTGATAACTAAACTGGTGCCTTATTTAGGATTGTGGAAATGTGAGTTTGTAATCTTACGGAACACAACAAATATGGAGCCAAGATTGGGAGACTGCATTCATAAAATAACACACGAAGAATGTTGAAACATATGCCAGAGTAAAGCAATCACAACCAACCGATTCAATTTTCACGCAAAGAAGTTATGTTCGTAGCGCAATCCTGTCCGTCATGAAATTACCACACACTGGTATACTAAATTCATACTGATTCTCTGTGAAATCTTCCCGAAAAGAATAGCTGAGGGCTACTTTGATGATTACACCACATGCTTCTCGTGGTCAATTTGGTTTACACAAAGAGTGTAACTCCACAATAATTTTGATGATTAAAATAAATTACATCGAAACGCAATTTACAAAAGAAAAACCTCGAACTGATTACTATCGTCTTACTATTAACCTGATGGGTCAAACAATTGTATAAGCACATGGTACTGGTCTCACAAAGTACGAAATGGCTCTGAGCACTATGGGACTTAACAGCTATGGTCATCAGTCTCCTAGAACTTAGAACTACTTAAACCTAACTAACCTAAGGACATCCATGCCCGAGGCAAGATTCGAACCTGCGACCGAAGCAGTCGCGCGGTTCAGGACTGCGCGCCTAGAACCGCTAGACCACCGCGGCCGGCTCACAAAGTACACCCTACGTGGGTTGTACATAAAGAAAAGTTGCTATATTGAAAAATATTGTCAAGACGAGACGCTATAATCTCACGCACATTCTCATTTAAGATAGATGATCTTAATTAGAGTTACGGATCATCAACATGTGGTTCCACGTTACTCACAAAGTAGTGCCAAAGCAACTACTGGAAGATATTCTGAACTTCACACTTGAATTACACTTCGTTGCAATTTAAGATAACATAAGATATTTTAGATCTAAACCTGAAATAAAGGTGATTAAATTTTCAGTTAGGCTGAACTTAAGAAATCCATTGTCCTACGGACTTGGCAGAGACGCGCTTAGCCGGAGATTTTACCACTTCAGACGCTTGGCGTGGACAGACTGCCGTGGGCCCCCTCCTGAGGGTGCTTCACAGATACAAACGGAAGTGACCAGAGAGGCAGCTTCCTATACCAACATGACAAGGGACAGACAAGACCATGCCAAGAACAGAAACCTCTTTGCCTTTAGAAAGCGTAGCTACCTGTTCCAACGTTGGTCCTACTGTTCTCTAGCAGACAGGCTTGTCTGCTGCCATCAAGCATACAACTAGAAATATATTTTCTCATTCATCCTTTCACACAGAAGGGAAGGGGAATGACAGTATCTTATCATACACAGTATATAAAAGAAAGCGGATGTAGGTTCCGTATGAGACTGTGTGACATGAATTACATATAAACTGTGTTTTAAAGTGTAGTAGTATGACAGATCATTCTTGTTTATGTGTAAAAGTAACACGTTCCACTGCTCAGTCTCCTCCCGGATAGAGTCAGAAATACCACTGTAAATTTAGAAGTGGAATTTATGCTGTAAATGACAACAGATTCAGTAAATTAACATGAAAGGAATCTAACAGAGACCTTTCAACTTGTGTGCAGATAGAGTCTACTTTACAATGAGATGAATACCCTTAGGCATTGATGTAAGTCAACGAGGACAGTTGAAAATGTTTGCCCCAACCAGGACTCGAACCCGGGATTTCCTGCTTGCATAGCAGATGCTCAATCCATCTGTTTTTTTTTTTTTTTATTAATCTCATTTTGTTTGTTTTTGTTCGTTGTATATGCTCTGGGTGGACGTCACAAGCCATCCGTTTCATTTCGTCGTTGATCCATTAACTCAGTTTTTTTTTACTACAGAGTTACTGAGTTACTGTGCCGGCTATAAGAACAGCCGGGAATGGAACCCAGGACCTTAACCCCACAGGCGATTATGTACTGTATACGCTACCTCTACCCAACAGCTACCGTCCATCTGAGCCACCGAGGACACAGACGATAGTGCGAGTGCAGGGACTTATCTCTGACACGCCTCCCGTGAGACCCACATTCGCAACTTATTGTCCCGCACTATAATCATAGTGCCCCTGCCCATCATACTCATTACTCGCGGCCTTACCGCCGATTCTCGTACAATTTCGGACACTGTTTGTGCATCCGCCCAGAAGAAGATGGTCAAATGGACGGTGAGCATTAACTATATATATATATATATATATATATATATATATATATATATATATATATATATATACACTCCTGGAAATTGAAATAAGAACACCGTGAATTCATTGTCCCAGGAAGGGGAAACTTTATTGACACGTTCCTGGGGTCAGATACATCACATGATCACACTGACAGAACCACAGGCACATAGACACAGGCAACAGAGCATGCACAATGTCGGCACTAGTACAGTGTATATCCACCTTTCGCAGCAATGCAGGCTGCTATTCTCCCATGGAGACGATCGTAGAGATGCTGGATGTAGTCCTGTGGAACGGCTTGCCATGCCATTTCCACCTGGCGCCTCAGTTGGACCGGCATTCGTGCTGGACTTGCAGACCGCGTGAGACGACGCTTCATCCAGTCCCAAACATGCTCAATGGGGGACAGATCCGGAGATCTTGCTGGCCAGGGTAGTTGACTTACACCTTCTAGAGCACGTTGGGTGGCACGGGATACATGCGGACGTGCATTGTCCTGTTGGAACAGCAAGTTCTCTTGCCGGTCTAGGAATGGTAGAACGATGGGTTCGATGACGGTTTGGATGTACCGTGCACTATTCAGTGTCCCCTCGACGATCACCAGTGGTGTACGGCCAGTATAGGAGATCGCTCCCCACACCATGATGCCAGGTGTTGGCCCTGTGTGCCTCGGTCGTATGCAGTCCTGATTGTGGCGCTCACCTGCACGGCGCCAAATACGCATACGACCATCTTTGGCACCAAGGCAGAAGCGACTCTCATCGCTGAAGACGACACGTCTCCATTCGTCCCTCCATTCACGCCTGTCGCGACACCACTGGAGGCGGGCTGCACGATGTTGGGGCGTGAGCGGAAGACGGCCTAACGGTGTGCGGGACCGTAGCCCAGCTTCATGGAGACGGTTGCGAATGGTCCTCGCCGATACCCCAGGAGCAACAGTGTCCCTAATTTGCTGGGAAGTGGCGGTGCGGTCCCCTACGGCACTGCGTAGGATCCTACGGTCTTGGCGTGCATCCGTGCGTCGCTGCGGTCCGGTCCCAGGTCGACGGGCACGTGCACCTTCCGCCGACCACTGGCGACAACATCGATGTACTGTGGAGACCTCACGCCCCACGTGTTGAGCAATTCGGCGGTACGTCCACCCGGCCTCCCGCATGCCCACTATACGCCCTCGCTCAAAGTCCGTCAACTGCACATACGGTTCACGTCCACGCTGTCGCGGCATGCTACCAGTGTTAAAGACTGCGATGGAGCTCCGTATGCCACGGCAAACTGGCTGACACTGACGGCGGCGGTGCACAAATGCTGCGCAGCTAGCGCCATTCGACGGCCAACACCGCGGTTCCTGGTGTGTCCGCTGTGCCGTGCGTGTGATCATTGCTTGTACAGCCCTCTCGCAGTGTCCAGAGCAAGTATGGTGGGTCTGACACACCGGTGTCAATGTGTTCTTTTTTCCATTTCCGGGAGTGTATATATATATATATATATATATATATATATATATATATATATATATATATATTATTTGTTCTTTCGTACATGTCCGAAAGAACACATACCATCTTCAACATCTCCATATATATAGAATCTACTTTCATTGCTAAGCCGTGCACCTCGATTCCGTGGTGTGAGTGGAATACGGCTAGGAGTCGCAACAGTTCGTGTTAACACGTCTGGGCTCACAAAACGTCTTATCTGTGTTGTGGTAGCTGTACGAACTGCCACAGACGCCACTACAATACGACGGTCTCGGAGGGCGTCTGTGCTCCATGGACGTCCAAAACTCGTCTACGTGTACGAGAGAGTTCACGTGGTCACTGACACCAGCATTGTTGCACAACTGACGCATCACGTCCAGCTTGTGTGGAAATTTTCCGAAAGGTCGATCCAGTCACTCGAAACGCAACAATTTGCTCCCTTTCAAATTCGCTCAGTTGGCTGTAGAAAGCACGACTGCGGCTCCGTGGCGTGGTTGCCTACTTGCTTCGCACATTTGCGCCAAAATCAAATGGTTCAAGTGGCTCTGAGCACTATGGGACTTAACATCTGAGGTCATCAGTCCCCTAGAACTTAGAACTACCTAAACCTAACTAACCTAAGGACATCACACACATCCCTGCCAGAGTCAGGATTCGAACCTGCGACCGTAGCTGTCGTGTGGTTCCAGACTGAAGCGCCTAGAACCGCTCGACCACTGCAGCCAGCCATTTGCACCACATTGAGGCTCTGGCTGTCAGCATTCCCTATTAAAGCGTAAGGACAGGGGGAGCTCTGGTAGCTATGTCACTACTCTATCTATTGGTAGACGACGTTGAAAATATAATAAGTACATCTACTATCTCCCAAGTGACATATGCCGTCATAGTATCAAAACTGACGTCGTCTTTCCAGGTCTTCTAACTTTTTTTCCCAATATATATTTATTTTTATATCTCTTTGGCACAGTGCTGTTTTCCCATATTTTTGTTCCAGTAGCGAAATTTTCGCTGTGAGGACAATTGTTAGTAACCTCAGTGTGAATCCATTCTCTCTCAGTTTTACCTTCGCGACTTTTCACGAGACATTTGTAGAAGGAAGCAATATACTTGATGACTCAGGCGATGAAAAACTGAAATTGACAAGAAATGTTTTAAAAAGATTGTAAAATTACATACACAAAAAATTAAAACGCAGAAAACAGTTCTTTAAATTAAAATACTCTTTCAGTATAACACATTTTTAAAACAGATGAACAATTATGAATTAATTTCTTCTAGCCCCGATACTGACAAACCTGAAAATCTATAGTTGTGAATCTTTAATAGCTAGTTATCAATCTTTAATAGCTACGACAATGAAAATTTTAAAACGAGAAACGTGAGGGACATGTAACACGTAAATGTAAGAATTAATAATGGGTAGCTAGCGCTGAGAAATATCACACTACGTTATCCATATCGCCTGGAGTGCAACAAAATTGTTAGTGACTCATGTCAGCTATACATGCATCCATTATCTACTGCATGTGTCTCACATTTTTCGTTTTAAATTTTGCGAGTATTGTCGTACCTTTTAAAAAAATCATAAGTACAAATTTTCAGGACAATCTGAACGGGGCTATGAGAAATTATTTTATACTTGTTGCTCCGTTTTAAACAGAGTAACATTAAAACGGTTTCTTATTTAATTCATTACAGTTACTTTTAGGGGAAAAGTCTTCATTTTCCTTCCATAAATGTTCTGTGAACCCTCCTTCGTATACACGAAAAATACACAGAACGACGAATGCTCTGAGCTGTAGGCGGTGCAGTGCCGTACTCTCCGTGAAAAGTTGTAACTGAACTGGACCTGTTGAAACAGAGAACAACGCACGTCTTCTGTTACTCTGACATCCACGTCTCGACTCCACATACGTTGGTTACTGAAGGAGAGAGTTAACTTCGTTAGTTGCACCAGTGAGACCCTTACTGACAAGCACATCAACTATCAACTACGACTCACAACTGGCATTATGGCAAACTGTTAATACAGATACATGAATGAAAATTCATCCCAAATTTCCACATTCATGTCGAAGATCAAACCTTCTGAAGAAAGATGACAATTTTTGAAACACCCTACTTTCCTACCTACTGACTGCGAACGACCTATTTTCACTACAGATCAATAATTATTTACTACATTGAATCAATGGTGTATCGAATTAGCCATCGTAGAGAGGCTACCTTTCGAATACACTGACAGAAAAAAATGCAACACCTTCTAGAACAAGGTCGTTTTATTGACAAGTGAAGCGACAGTTAGTTCGTCACAGTAGGAGTATATGATGATAAAGTCAGACAAAATGAAACGCATATATCACACTAAAGGAGGCCCAAACACTCGCATCAATACACAATATATTCTCCTCTGCCTTGCAGGGGTGTATTCTCGCATGCAAACAATCATGAAAGTGCTGAGTGGCATTCTGCGATAGATTGTCCCAGACATCTTCGCCTTTTGTTGCAGTTTGGCAATGGTTCTTCATGGCCCTGGAGAACTAGTAACTCCTTCCTTTATCATGTCCCGTAAGAGTTCAGTTGGCGAGAGATCAGGTGAGTTTGCTGAACAGGGCAGTCGTAAGTGGAGGTACACTCTCCTGCTGAGAAAGCACATCATCTTCCTGTCGAGGAAACAGGAGTAGCACAGGGATAACAGCCTGTCCAGTGTACTGGGCACTGGTTACTTCTCCCTGCAGAAACACCAAATGAAACAACTAGTTGTAACTGATGGCTCTCCACAACATGAGGCCTAGGATGGGACTTGAGAGACATGGACGAATGGGCTTTGGAATTGGCAGCTTACCAGATCTACGTCATACATGTTTACGTCCATTACTCGCATACGACAGAACATTCATTAGTGAAGACAGTAGAGTGTCATTCCACTCTCCAGTGAAGTATTTCATGAGACCAGAGTAGCCATGCCTGGTGGTGGTGTGGCGTCAGTGACAGCCTGAACAGAGGTACTCGTGATTTTAGTTCTGATGCAAGATGACGTTCAAAATGGCTCTGAGCACTATGGGACTTAACTTCTGTGGTCATCAGTCCCCTAGAACTAAGAACTACTTAAACCTAACTAACCTAAGGACATCACACACATCCATGCCCGAGGCAGGATTCGAACCTGCGACCGTAGCTGTCGCGCGGTTCCGGACTGAGCGCCTTAACCGCGAGACCACCGCGGCCGGCAAGATGACGTTCCCCAATGGGCCGTCATGGCGCAGCAAAATGCTTCTGGATTTCGTCCCTGGTTGATGTTCGTTCGGCCATCGTTGCTCGCACAGTGTGTCGATCTTGACTTTCGTCTTTATTATGCGGACGTGCAGAACCTAGCCTACAGGAGTGGGAAAGGTCATGTGACCGTTGTTGAAAGCAATGACACACCACCCAAACACTGCACCCAAAATGTGCAGCAATCCATCGATACGTCTATACAGCTTCGCACAGGCCCGCAATGTTGTAAACACTGTCTACCTTATAAACTCAGCACAGCTACTGCCTGAGGCGTGAAAACAGAGGGTGCACAGACAGGTCTCACGAGCGCCTTCTCATAACCTATGACAGTGGCGAATGAAACACTAACAGGAGAATCCCTCAATATCCACTTCCTGGTGCTACTTGGACACAGTCCCTGAGAGAGCTGCATTTTTTTCCCGATAGTTTACCGGGTGTAGAAGTATGAAACCCGGAATTTCGTTGCAATAATTACACGTCTGTTGTTTGAAACCTGATAAACAATATTTTATTCAAAATAATCTCATTGCTATTTATACATTGCTCCTTCCTCTCCGGCAGGTTATGAATGCTGCGCCAAGAAAACAGTTCTTCTATTGAAGCGAACCAGTCAGCGATCCATTTTAGTACATTTTCATACGAATTGAAGCGTTGTTCAGCTAGAGCGTGTCCCAGTGGTGCAAATGGATGATGATCGGACGGAGCCAAGTCTGGAGAATAAGCCGCATGCCCAAGTATTTCCCAATTGAACGCCTCGATCGCTTTCCTGACCCGTTTTGCTGTGTGTGATGGGGCGTTATCATAGACCAATACGACTTTTTGTGGCCTTTTTCCATATTTCTGTCGCTCTTCGAGTAATGCTCGATTTAAATCGATCATTTGCTGTTGGTAGCGATCAGTGTTAACGGTTTCACTAGGTTTTAGCTCGTAATAAATGACACGCTTCTGATCCAGCAAAACACAGAGCACTGTCTTCCTTCCAAAGCGATTTGGTCTTACAGTGGATACCGATGGTTTGACTGGATTTACCCACGATTTACGACGCTTAGGATTCTCAGAAAATATCTATTTTTCATCACCTGGCGCTATTCGAGGGAGAAACTACGTTATTTTTTATCTGGCGGGCAGCATTTTACTAATGATCTTTCGAGCTGCTTTCCATCTTTCACTCAGCTCATGCGGACCCATATTCACACTTTTCGCATAGGTTTCAACCGAAGAGAAACGGCTTTCTGCGCTACTCTCAATTGTTCCGAGAGTTCCTCTTGAGGTTGAGTATCATCTTCGTCCAATAAGGCCTACAATTCGTTATCTTAGAACTTTTTCGGTGGTCTCCTGCGCTCGTCGTTTGTCACGTCAAAACCACCACTTTTGAATTTTTTGAACCACTCGAAACACTGTGTTTTCCCAAGAGCATGTTCGTCGAAAGCTTCGACAAGCCTTCGATGCGATTCTGCAGCAGTTTTCTTCAAATGATAACAGAAAACCAATGCTGTCTGCAAGCGTAGTTCTTAGGAACAAAACTCGACATGTTTACAGGTTTGAAACACATACAGATGTATGGAATTTGGGTTACTGTGTGTTGGAATTGCAGACGCGGTCTCACGGGCCCTACTCTGACGGCTAGCACTATCTATAGGGAAATTCCGGTTTCATATTTCTACACCTGGTATATTTATGTAAGTTCAAACCAATCCTTTGTAGCCCATATTATTATCCCACGGATTATTTCACAGGGTTTATCACATACTTTAATGATGATTATCCATTTGTTATTTATTTGCTAATGTTTATGCTAATCAATGTGCTTCACAAGTGTTCCATACTTCTGTAAGAGCTTAAACATAGAGCACAAAAGGAACAAATATATTACATTATTACTTAAACATTGTAAATTCTGCGAGGGCTATCCACAAAGTACATTACGTTTTGAAATTAAAAATAAATAAAGTATTGGAATTTTTTTATTATATACAGATGAAAGTCACACTTAAATGCTACTTTTATACATAGTTGCCATTTAAATTAAGGCACTTATCGTAGCGATGAACGAGCTTGGAAATTCCTTCGTCGTAAAATTCGGCCGCCTGCGCCTTCAAGCACGTGGTTACCTCTTATTGAAGCTGTGCGTCGTTATCAAAATGCTGCATAGCCAACCACTTCTTCATTGCTGGGAATAAGTGGAAGTCGCTCTGTGCCAGGTCGGGACTGTAAGGCGGATGAGGAAACAACTCCCACTTAAAAGATTCGAGAACTTCACGAGTGGCATTTGCCGTGTGGGCCCGGGCGTTGTCGTGAATCAGCAAGATCTTTGAGCGCAACTTTCCCCTGCGCTTGTTTTGTATTGCTCTTCTGGGGTTGTACAGAGTTTGGCAATACCTTTGAGAGTTTATTGTAGTGCCTCTTTCCAGGAAATTCACAAAAATCACACCTTTTCTGTCCCAAAAGACAGTCGCCATCACCTTCCTAGCCGACATTGTCTGCATGCATTTCTTGGGTTTTTGGGGGAATTTGTGTGCCCCCACTGCATTGACGGCAATTTTGTCTCGCAGTTCACATGCTTAACCCATGTTTCGTCACCAGTAACGATGCGATCGAGTAATGAGTCGCCATCTTTCTCGTAAGCGTCCAAAAACGTTAACGCTGCAGCCATTCGCTGATTTTTGTGAATCTCTGTCAAGATTTTTGGTATCCATCTTGCACAAAACTTGTGGTAACCAAGCTTTTCGGTAATGATTTCGTGCATCAAACTTCGTGAAATTTGTGGAAAACCCATAGAGAGTTCCGTTATTGTGAAATGACGGTTTTCACGGACCGCGGCATCGACTTTTTCGACAAGTTCGGCAGTCACTATGCTGGTTCTTCCACTTCGCTCTTCGTCGTGAACGTTAGTTCGGCCATTTTTAAATTTTATGACGCATTGACGCACTCCACCTTCAGTGATTATGTTGTCCCCATACACTTCGCAAAGCTGGCGATAGATTTCTATCGGTGTACAGTTTTTTTGCAGTCAGAAACCTTATTACAGCACGCACTTCACACTTCGCGGCATTTTCAATTAACGCTGACATTTCAAACTGTCACAGTAACTCAACGGAGTACAGCACTAACCTCTCACTAGCACGGCAGGATGCCGACTGAGCGGCGGAATGCCATGACACCAAGATGGCCGCGCTAGCCCCGCCCCTAACGGACACAAACGAAAACGTAATGTACTTTGTGGATAGCCCTTGTACTACTCCAAACATCAACCAAAGGGAGTCACAATATGTAGGTTAAGCATTAATTAATTACAATTATTAGATCTTTAGGGCTATGTTACTTGTAAAATAAGTTAAAAGTTCTATTTTACACATAAAATGGGTAGAGAGTACCGGCGAGAGTGGCCGAGCGGTTCTAGGCGCTACAGTCTGGAACCGCGCGGCCGCTACGTCGCAGGTTCGAATCCTGCCTCGGGCATGGATGTGTGTGATGTCCTAAGGTTAGTTAGATCTAAGTACTTCTAAGTCTAGGGGACTGATGACCTCAGATGTTAAGTCCCATAGTGCTTAGAGCCATTTGCACCATTTTGAACTGAGGAGGGCAAGTGTTGTATAAGCCAACACTCGACTAACTGTGACTGCTTGATATTTACCTACTATGTCGCACTGTGATAAAATCTAAGCGACAAAACAAGTATGTCGACTATTAGAAAACAGGCGCGCAATTGATTAACATCCGTGGTATTTACGGCAAGGACACCAGCGCCAGCAAACTGCTGGAGTTAAGCAGTAAATAATTCAGCCATTGTTAACAACTACGTTTTCCATGATGATACTCGACAACATATGTCGCTAATGTGTACAGACTGGAGACAACAACGAAGAGATACCAATTTTAGCTGCAAATTTTTGGAGGATTTAGTAGTCTGTCGTTAATGCAACGTTGCGTGGCCGAAACTCTCTTGACTAAGCGAGCCATAATAAAAAATCTGACGTTCTGCATTTGGCCACTGGTAGTTAGGTAGCAAGTTATTGATTTTGACAAGGTATTAATCACATTTATTGTTACCATATGTTAGGGTCCCATTTATTGTGTTGGGCACCATCCATACAACAAAAATGGGTACGGTATACGTCTTACTCAATAGAAGACTACGTTTTCTTATTGTAGACCTACCTTTCGCAGATGTAACAAGAAGTGTGCTGCATAGATAGATAATTTATTCCTTCTGAATTAGCCTTTACTAAGGTAGAACAACGATCGCTCGCTGGCAGCAATGTATGTAAGAACTCTTAATACAGCGACACAGTTTAAATGCAACTGGAGAGACACAACGCAATTACTGGTGTCCCGGCTTGACTCGTCTGTCCTCTTGCCAAACTTCTTTCACATCCTGCAGGTCCACCTACTGAGCGTCATGTATTGTAATTGTAACTATTTGGATTTTTTTCAGTAGCTACATCGTCAAAATAATTCAGTTAAGTCTCAGCAAAGTAACCAACATGCGACGATTTAAAGTATTGCGATGGAAAGAGGCTACTGTGATGCAAGAAAACTGGATCCGATAGCCGGAAACCGACTTTTTTTCAAATTCAGCGCTCAGGAACTGGCTAACATCGCCATTTATATTATTTGTGACAAATATGCGGTTGAAGAAAGTGACGTAACAGATTCGTCCGTCTTTAGAAATGTTTATTCGTCACAATTATTGTACCCATTTTCCGGTTTGGTCTAACCAGCAACCTACACTCCTGGAAATGGAAAAAAGAACACATTGACACCGGTGTGTCAGACCCACCATACTTGCTCCGGACACTGCGAGAGGGCTGTACAAGCAATGATCACACGCACGGCACAGCGGACACACCAGGAACCGCGGTGTTGGCCGTCGAATGGCGCTAGCTGCGCAGCATTTGTGCACCGCAGCCGTCAGTGTCAGCCAGTTTGCCGTGGCATATGGAACTCCATCGCAGTCTTTAACACTGGTAGCATGCCGCGACAGCGTGGACGTGAACCGTATGTGCAGTTGACGGACTTTGAGCGAGGGCGTATAGTGGGCATGCGGGAGGCCGGGTGGACTACTGCCGAATTGCTCAACACGTGGGGCGTGAGGTCTCCACAGTACATCGATGTTGTCGCCAGTGGTCGGCGGAAGGTGCACGTGCCCGTCGACCTGGGACCGGACCGCAGCGACGCACGGATGCACGTCAAGACCGTAGGATCCTACGCAGTGCCGTAGGGGACCGCACCGCCACTTCCCAGCAAATTAGGGACACTGTTGCTCCTGGGGTATCGGCGAGGACCATTCGCAACCGTCTCCATGAAGCTGGGCTACGGTCCCGCACACCGTTAGGCCGTCTTCCGCTCACGCCCCAACATCGTGCAGCCCGCCTCCAGTGGTGTCGCGACAGGCGTGAATGGAGGGACGAATGGAGACGTGTCGTCTTCAGCGATGAGAGTGACTTCTGCCTTGGTGCCAATGATGCTCGTATGCATGTTTGGCGCCGTGCAGGTGAGCGCCACAATCAGGACTGCATACGACCGAGGCACACAGGGCCAACACCCGGCATCATGGTGTGGGGAGCGATCTCCTACACTGGCCGTACACCACTGGTGATCGTCGAGGGGACACTGAATAGTTCACGGTACATCCAAACCGTCATCGAACCCATCGTTCTACCATTCCTAGACCGGCAAGGGAACTTGCTGTTCCAACAGGACAATGCACGTCCGCATGTATCCCGTGCCACCCAACGTGCTCTAGAAGGTGTAAGTCAACTAACCTGGCCAGCAAGATCTCCGGATCTGTCCCCCATTGAGCATGTTTGGGACTGGATGAAGCGTCGTCTCACGCGGTCTGCACGTCCAGCACGAACGCTGGTCCAACTGAGGCGCCAGGTGGAAATGGCATGGCAAGCCGTTCCACAGGACTACATCCAGCATCTCTACGATCGTCTCCATGGGAGAATAGCAGCCTGCATTGCTGCGAAAGGTGGATATACACTGTACTAGTGCCGACATTGTGCATGCTCTGTTGCCTGTGTCTATGTGCCTGTGGTTCTGTCAGTGTGATCATGTGATGTATCTGACCCCAGGAATGTGTCAATAAAGTTTCCCCTTCCTGAGAGAATGAATTCACGGTGTTCTTATTTCAATTTCCAGGAGTGTATTTTAAACGACGTTATATTAAAACTTCCTGACAGATTAAAACTGTGTGCTGTACCAGGTCTTGACCCCGGAAAGTGAAAGATTCAGTCTGGAAGCAATCCTCTAGACTTTGGTTAAGACATTTCTCCGAGGTATCGTTTCTTCCAGGAGTGTTAGCCCAGCGAGGTATGCGGGATTACTTCCGTGAAGTTTGGCAAGTAGTAGATATATACTGGTAGAAACTAAACTGCTAGGACGGGTCGTAAGTAGAAACGTGGTTCTGGGTTTGAGTCCCGGTCCACCACACTGTTAAATTCTGTCATGTAATATTAAAGCATTGTACACTCCCCTGCAGAACTAAAGATTTGCTATGGAAATTGATGCACGGTGACGATTTTTTCTTCCAGAATTGAACACATTAAGCGAAATCGGTTACATGGTAAATTTTTGCGATTTTGTAGGATACACAAACATTTATAAATCAATTCAGATTTATCGTGAAACAGTGTTGTGCTCTAAAAAGTCAAGTCTTGGCCCGACGGTGTCTTGAGCACAAATGAGCACAGAGATGACTGAGGATTACGCAAGTACCGACATTCTGATTACCCTATGGCAAAGGTTCACGCCAGAAACAACCGTGGCGGAATGGGAAACTCTTAATACTAAGTAGATAGCAGTGAAAGATAAGCCAGTCTTCTTGCGACCGACTTACGTAGTCTAACATCCACATTTTGATCCTGACGGTAAAGAATCACAAGAATAATCTTCACAGAAGAATCACCAACTATAAATCTCACTTAGACTTTGAAATGTAGAGAGTCTGTAATTATAGCGAGTGTACACACAGTTCCCATACACTGTTACCGCTATCACCAGAACTGTTCTGTCAGCATGTACGAGAATCCTTGTCGGCCAATATTATATCACGCAACGAAGACATCGATGCCTGATTTTTATGGAGCCAACGTTTTTAACGTTTACAGCCCATATTTGCGTTATCAACCCAGCTGTCCAGTGTGAATGAGCATTCTGATCTGTCTAATGCCGTGAATTTGACGTTTTTATAGGTCCGTCGTCCATTATGCGCAAATGAGCATTGTCAACTGATAGGCGAGCTTCGGAAGTTTAACAAAGCATTTCGTGCCATTATCAGCGTTATTGTTTCACAGCCACACATTTCATACGAGTTAGAACTTCCGCGAGGCTGAGGCGTGTACTGCGATAAATCTCTCACAAATTACAATTCGCATTTTTCTCTGTTACTGGGAAAATGGTCTGTCTGCCATGTAACGACCGCGCATTATTCATTTTGATGTCCCACGTATCATCTTCATTTAAAGTGTTTATGGAAATGACACCCTTTTTCGGTAATACTCGTATTATAGATGCATGCTGGGCATTTCCTTGACTTACTTAAATTCTGTTTCTATAATGCATAATTTCTGGGTATTAACCCCCCATCCCCCCCTCCCCCCTGCACACACACACACACACACACACACACACACACACACACACACACACACACACACACATACACACACACACACACAGTTTCGTACAATATATCAGTGCGTTTCATTGACTGGAGAGGTGGTCGAGTAATTCTATGACTGTAGAAACAGTCTCTTACGTGCCAGATTTAGGTTAAGTTGTACATAGTGTTGATCATTTTATTGCATGGGGTATATTTATGAACCCTACTATAGATTTCAAACTCTTAACTGTTATTAAGGGCAAAGTTCAGTCAGCAGAAAATGAATAGCTGCTTTTCAAAGGCCTAGTTATGTTTACAGTTGCGTACAGGAAGTTTGAGAACCCTATAAAACACTAACTGCGCGTTTTGTAACGACTATGTTACCTAAGAACGACAAACAGGCGAAAAAGAGTAATGTCATTAGCAAATAAGAGACACTGTAAATCTAAACTTAATACAAACTTCTAATTGTATTACGCGTTATAAAAGATTGTGGTACAGTTACGGAAACAAAGAAGCAAATAATAAGGAACAACTGCAAGGAATGGATTTTATAGAGCTGATAGAACTGAGGACACTTATAAAAAAGAAGTGAAAAACGGAAATTCTCCAGAAGATGTGTTACCCGCGTCCGGGCATCATGATTTAGGGTTTCTGTGATTTCCCTAACTCGCTTCACGAAAATGCCGGGATGGTTCCTTTGAAAGGGTGCGACCGATATCCTTGCCCATCCTTCGCTAATCCGAGCTTGTGCTCCGTCTCTAATGACCTCGTGGTCGACGCGACATTAAACACTAATCTCCTCCTCTTCCTCTTCCTCTTCTCCTCCTCCTCTTCCTCCTCCTCCTCCTCCTCCTCTTCCACCTCGATGGAATGAAGAGTGAACTGATTAAACATGAAGAAATTCTCTTAGAATTAAAAATGCTACACTTAAGTTCAGAAAAAAAACAGAACACGTTGATCGACTAGAGATAGGGATGATGGTGGTGGTGATGATGATGATGATGATGATGATGATGATGATGATGTTTGGTTTGTGGGGCGCTCAACTGCGCGGTCGTCAGCGCCCGTAAAAATTCCCAATTTTTACACAGTCCTTTTTCTTTTCACAATACAATCTAGTCGCTCCCACAAATGATGACGATGATGATGAAATGATGAGGGCAACGCATACACCCAGTCTCCGGGCAGAGAAAATCCCCAACCTGGCCGGATATCGAACCCGGGTCCCCGTGATCCAGAGGCAGCAACGTTACCCCCTCTTTTGTTTTCTTTTTCCTGATCTCATATTGTTCGTTATTGTTCGCTGCATGTGTTCGACGCGGACGTCCCATGACACCTGTTCAAGTTCATCGTTGATCCTTCACTCAGTTTTTTATTGGAGACTACAGCTAAGCCTCTGACCGAACACACTGAGCTATCGTGCCGGCGTGGACTAGAGGTAAGGAGTTCATACTCAAAGAACACGTATATCGGTATGTTCTGATGCTTTGGTTTGTGGAACGCTCATGTGCTCGGTCATCAGCGCCCGTATTGGTGTGTTCTGCAGAAATGATTAGCATTTGAACCAAGTCGGCCTAGCAGAGCAGAGTCAACAGCGATATAGCGGCGCGACACCACCTACCGGTAAAATGTGCATGCAGCTGTCGTTGTCGCTATAAACCGAAGGTAATGAATCACTGAGAGGTAGATCATACGTGCAGGATGCCTCGCCTGGCTTCGACCAGATGTTTACCGATTCCTCTTTTTCCCATTGTAGCAAATAGCTTGTCTCTGTGCATTCTGTATAATGCTTTTTCATAATTCACCATATGCTATGAGTTCCCACGTTAAATTCTACCTTTTTTGAATTGTGTGTCAGTGTGAACGTCTGTGAATGATACATCGCTTCGGAAATCTGCTGTATATGAATGCCAGGATTATAACTGACGCGGATAAAGACGGAACACATGAAACACAAACAAATCAAGGAGTAAAACAAACGTGTAGCTTTTCACCAACTTTACTCAGTGTATAGATGACATGATGAAAGAATGGAAAAGAAAGAGAACACCACCAGGCATAAAAACAGGCAGGAAGAAGCATATTAACATGATGCTTTTCGTGGGTGACAAAGTCATCATATACAACAACGAAGATAAATTACAAATGGCATCACATAAACAAAATGAAATAAGTGAAAGCTACAAACCATGTACCAACTCTAGGGACTGATCGATGAGAGGATAAGGAACAGAAAAGGTCTAATGAACTTATGTCCGGAAATACATGGTTACCATGCTAGAGGCCATTTATCAGTCACACACCGTTACAGAGACTGTGTTCTAATACGCGCTGTACCATGCAACCACAGTTACAGTATGTGTTGCAAATGGTTTTCATGTGCCTCAACACATGCGCGTACGCGCCGTAACATGTTCTGTCTCACGTTCACATCGGCCAGGTTGCATCCGAACAGCGTCAAAGGCAGCATGAGTACGCTGCTCCATCGTCCCCACATCTGGAGTGGGCTCTGCATACACGATACTTTAGAGATGGCCCCATAACCAGAAACCGGGTTGAGATCTGGTGTACGAGTAGACCACGCAGCTGGACCCCCTCGTCCGATCTACTGACCAGGGAAGACACGATTGAGATGCGTCCGAACGTTAATGGCGAAGTAGGCTGGAGCACCATCATGCGGCAGCCACATAACCCTTCGAATCATCAGTGGCCCTTCTTCCAGCAGGGGAGGTAAAGTCACCTGCAAGAAACGTTCGACAGGCAACGAGGAAGGAAGACTGTTCCCAAAATAGGTCGCCATTTATCCCAGTCCACACATTCCGGCTGTAGCGATGCTGATGATTCGCTGCCACCATACCATGCGGGTTCTGTATGCTATCCCTCAGAGAACTGATATGAAAGTTTCAGATACCAGCTCGCGGAAACGTCGCCTCATCTATGTATAGGGTAGATGACATCAATCCCGAAATGGTAGTTGCCTTGTGAAGAAACCAGCGACAAAACTCCTCCCGATGTAGAAAGTCTGTCGCTAGTAAGCCCTGCACGCGCTGTAAGTGATAAGCGTAGTAACAGTTGTCAAGGAGAATGTTCCATATGGTCGTCTAGCTTAACATGGACTGGCGAGATAACTGCCGGGTGCTGACACGGTGATCGCCTTCCACAGTGTTAATAACATTTTCCTCGAAGTCTTGTGTCCCAACTTTTCGGCTACGCCCTCCATGATTTCCTGCTTCCTGAAACGATCCTGTCTCAGACAAACCGGCGAAACACGATTGCAAACATTGAATGCTGTGGTTGTTGTCGGCGGGGATAGGTCTCGTGATACAACCTTGCTGCCCGCCGCCCGTTGCCTTTTACCTTTCCCAAGTAAACATCGTGTCGGCAGGCCCTCGAATCGTATACAGAACCATTGCGTACAGCGCTGTATCACATCCATTATAAGGTAGTCAGCAAGAGAAGTGAATCGGACACAACATTAACAATTACTATGGCAGGAGAGGGAGCAAGAGCATAACGTATGAGGAACAGTACCAACCTCTAGGAGGAAACCATGCATGCTGTAACTGTGGCTGCATGGTACAGCGCGTATTATACGCAGTCTCTGTAACAAAGCATGACTGAATAAATGGTCTCTACCGTGGGAAACATGCTTCCCGGACATAAGTTCATTAGATCTTTCTTGTCCCGTATCGTCTCGTCGATCAATCCCTAGAGTTGACACATGGTAGAAAAAATCGCCCTGTATAAATGAAATTAAAATCATTAACTTTTGCGTACTCACCAAATAGGTACAAAAATAGTCCTCAATAATGAACCGAAAGGACGTGTAGCACATTTTCAATATTTAGGAGGTGACATATCATACAAACAAGATATGGATATACAGAAAAAAAACTAGTACCTATTAGCATATGTGTGGCATAATGAGAAAGTGAAAGGGTAAAGCAAGAAAAGAAACACACAAAAATAAAAGTCATGACAGTCCTCACTTTCTTATATAGAGCGAAAAGTTGGACGCTCAAGATCAAAAATTTATGAAATCTGGACGCATCAGAGAAGAAATTTTGTAAGCTCTGTGGAAGGCTGCAGTAGGGAAGACAAAATTAGAAAAGGAGTAGCAATAACCTAAAATCAAATACAGTATGAATAAAAATGGAAAGAACATGTGCTTTGTATGCCGCAACAAGAATTTCCAAAACTAAAAAAAAATATGAGAAGTGGGGTAGGAGAAATGTGGGAAGACTGAGGAAATGGTGAGATCGGAACAGGCCCTAGATCTAACACTGGAGTGGCAGAATAAAAAGAAAATACTAATAATGAGGAGGTTGAAACTTCTTCGTTTAAATGAGTGTGTGTGTGTACTTAAATTGCAGAATGACTGAGAAGATGCCGGCCGCGGTGGTCTCGTGGTTCTAGGCGCTCAGTCCGGAACCGCGGGGCTGCTACGGTCGCAGGTTCGAATCCTGCCTCGGGCATGGATGTGTGTGATGTCCTTAGATTAGTTAGGTTTAATTAGTTCTAAGTTCTAGGGGACTTATGACCACAGCAGTCGAGTCCCATAGTGCTCAGAGCCATTTGACTGAGAAGATGAAACTTCTACGTTACTTGATTCTGAAACAGCTGAGTAAAACTGGACGTACTGAGTCTACTTTCTCTTTACTTTTTCTTATCATGTCAACACTGACCCACAATATTTTAGCGCAACGCAATCTGACTGCTCAAAAAAATTACAACATGACTTCAAATAATTTAATTCAAAAGAATGGCCCTGACTAAAAAGAAATCTTAACAGTACCCTATACATTTAATTAAGCACTTACCTAACAAAAATCTTCATTACGCGAACTACTGCAATACAGCGCGCGTCAATACTGCCAGCTAAATAAAAGATCCTAACTACTAATGCCACTAACTACTAATAAGCATGTGGTTAGCGAAGGAAAGATGTTGTTGCAAACCAAATAATGTATTTTTTTTTACCTTAATAATGTGACATCCAGTTCAAGCACGAACATAAATCGTCATTGACATCTAGTACAAAGGTATATAATCATGAATAACATTCAATCTCCAAGTCGAACATGTACAGATCGTTAGCCTACGCTAACACTTCAGACCTCTACCCTCCATCAATGCTAACATCTCACATCTAACATCCATCACTGCTGGCCGTTCACCTCCGACTGCCCAACAGTACTTCCATCACTGCTGGCGACTAACTTCCAACTGCCCAACACTACTGGCGATTAACTTCCAACGAGTCCAAGCAGCCACAGAGTCTCTTACAAAGAAAGCACAGTCAGAGATCCAATGCAAAGCGCTACACAGCACTGCCAACACAGAAGCACCCCACTTACAAGGTATACATTGCAAGAATTTTCACAAAGGAGGAGTATTCATAGTGACATCGACACGACGACAGATAATTTTGTGTGGGCTGCTGTACAGTGACGGAAAAAGAATCTGCAACACCAAGAAATATTCAATGTAGAGTAACGCAATTCCGGAAGTACGTTTGTGTAGGTTAAGTGATTAACACTGCAAGATCACAAGTTAATGTAAGCGGATATTAAGCACTTGCAAACGTGGAATACTGGTATGTTAGTAACCGGCGTAACCGCCAGAATGCTGAATGCATGCATGCATACGTTCATGCGATGAGTTGTACAGGTGTCGGATGTCAGTTTGTGGGATGGAGTTCGATGCCTGTTGCATTTGGTTGGTCAATAGAGAGACGCTTAATGCTGTTTGTGGATAACGCTGGATTTATCGTCCTATGATGTCCCATACGTGCTCGATTGGAGACAGAACTGGCGATCGAGCAGGCCAAGGCAACATGTCAGTACTCTGTAGAACATGTCGGGTTATAATAGCGGTATGTGGGCCATCGTTATCCTGCTGGTAAACACCCCTGGAATAATGATGAAAAATCCGCCTCGATTGCACAAACTACCTGGTGTTTACCTAGGTTTCAGCGTGGGTAACCACGTCTTCTTCAGAACAAACATAAAACAGCTTGCCTAAATAGGCATAGTCAAAGGCTAAAATCAACACCGACAGCAGTGTTTTTTTTTTGTGGGGTCTTGCCGCTGTAGGTGTTCATTTTAGCCTTTGACTATGCCTATTTAGGCAAGCTGTTTTATATTTGTTCTGAGGAAGGCGTGGTTACCCACGCTGAAACCTAGATAAACACCAGGTAGTTTATGCAATCGAGGCGTATTGTTCATAATTATTTCGATACTTACGATTGCCGACACACTGCAATGCTGAAAGTTCTTACATCCCTGGAACACTGTTCATAAACGGCAGCACAACTAATCGAATCACCAGAGAGACATACAACTTTGCAGTCGCGTTGTGTGGGATAATCACGAGAGTGCTTCCGCTGTCATACGAAATAGCACCCCAGGCCATAACTCCAGTTGTAGGTCCAGTGTGCCTCGCACCATACCGCCACCTTGCTCTCCAACGAACTCTCGCTTAACATAGCTGAAATTGGCAGTAGCAGTGTTTTGGGTCTGGGGGATCGTCGCTACATTGCGTCTGGCTCGGAGCTGTCCTTCAAGTAACCGATTTGTAACAGTTCGTTGTGCCATTCTGCCGCCAACTGCTGGTCAAATTTCTCCTGCAGATGCAGTAGGATGCGCCACAGCCATAGGCCGAACACGATGGTCTTCCTTCTCAGTAGTGCCACGCAGTTGTCTGGAGCTCGGTCTTCTTGATACCATCGTCTCGTGACCACCGCTGACAGTAGTCATGTACAGTGGCTACATTCCTGCCAAGTCTTTCTGTAATATTGTGAATGGAACACAAAGCTTCTGGTAGCCCTATTACACGACTCCATTCAAACTCAGTGACATGTTGATAATGGCGTCTTTGTCGCCTTAAAGGCATTATTGACTAACATCAACTCACCACTTCCAATCTCATAGGTAACTATAGTTCAATTCTTTTATCTTGGCGGCTCGCGCATGCCCGCCCAGAAGCGGGAGATTGCTGCGTTGCCTGTTGCACACGACGCACGCGCCAATAGAAGCAGCGCCATAGCATAGCATAGTTCGCAAGCTTAGTTTAGGGGGGAGCGCGCAGTTCATGAAGTAAAGCTACCACGGCCGCATTAACCCTTTCGCTGCTACAAAGACGTGCTCCCTGCATTCCGCGCTGTGCGCGATTTTGTCACTGCACTGCTCACCTGTGCAGACACATCGTGTTCCGACTGCTTTGACACTCTTATCATTCGATTCCAGAAAAACTATTTGGCCCAAAAATTAGATTTTTACATGTTTTCTTGACTGATACCTTCCCCCCATAAATGACCTAATTTTGTTTCGATGTTCAACGCAGTTATTATGCAGCATTAAATATTGTAAACCATTGCACGAAATTTTGAAGAGTTTGCAGAGGTAGAAGTTGAGAGGGGAAGGTATCAGTCAAGAAAACGTGTGAAAATCAAATTTTTGGGCCAAATAGTTTTTGTGAAATCGCATGATAAGTGTGTCAAAGCAGTGGGAACACCATGTGTCTGCACAGGCGAGCAGTGCAGTGATGACAAAATCGCGCACAGCGCGGAATGCGGGGAGCACGTGTCTGCAGCAGCGAAAGGGTTAATGAAGAGACAAAGCACTAGGAATTTAAAAAAATTGCATTCAAACTAATATAATTCGTGAAGTAATGCACTTCGATATTGTTTTCAAATAATGAAAATATTACGCACTGCACAAGGCTAGAACTCATAATCTTTGGCATAGAAGCCCAACACCTTAACCATTACACTAACGCAGCTCGTCTACACCCAGAATGCCATGACGACTCTAATATGTCACGCAAGTACTGACAAAAAATGTTGGTATGACTATGAATTACTCACGCTTCATCGAAGTACAATAGGAAATAAACAATTACCGCTGTTCTTTGTTGCGAAAAAGCGGTTCGTGAGATTGATACAAAGACCTTTCCTTGCTATCGCCTGAATTAGGAGTCTTATTGCTTGTTTGGTTTAATTAATTAATAGAATACGAAGCTATTGGTATAAAGAATGCTTTTTCCAAACTTTCTATAAAAGAAAGTCTGCTATCAAGACATTGCTTTTGTTCTATTACTTTATTTATGACTGAACGTTTCTAAAACTGAAGACACTCGTCCATGCTCTGCACTGCAGTCGAGATCTGGCAACGTCGTTCTCTGTTCATTGGCTGACTGTGTTTTGTGACGCCAGATGCGCAGAACGAACCTAAACTCGGCCGCCAACATAAATGACGCGCACTTTAACACCTGCGACTGTATTTTTAAAGTAAACCCGATTTGCATCCTCATAGTAGCGCTACTAGTGCCACTCGTATGCGATTGGCGGGAAATTTGAATAGACATCATCTCTGAGATGTAGGAATACGATTACCAACTTCAGTTTATGTCGCACAACTCCTCCTCGTTGAGGTTTTTTTCTTTCGTCAGCATATTTTGTTAGATTTGCTCTGAATTGACTAACAGTCTGTACTGTTCTAGGTGAATTCCTAGAAGAGTACAGACTGAACTATGACGCACTTCTCTTACCGGGTAGTGAACTCTGATTCAGCTCAAGGTTCTGAAGTCAAGACTTTGCGTGATTTCTCTAAATTGCGAATCTCTGAATGATTTCTCGGAAAGAATGTGGCCGATTTCGTTCCATACTCTTATCGAGTCAGAACTTAACTGAGACACTAACAAACCTGTAGTCGACGAGACATTGGACTGTAGCCTGTCTGTTCCCTTCTGTTTCCTTTCTAGACGCATGTGTAAAGTATGTCGGAGCAGTCTAGATTACACTCTCCTTTGTCTTAGGGAATGTGACAGATTTTATTTCCCGTAATACTCCATAATCCCCATTCCCTGTACCATGTGCAAATGATGTGCTGCAAGAACGAGTGGCGGTAAGACAGTAGACGAGCTTGAATTTGTATGATGTTCCCGTGTTGACAACACCACAATGTCTAGATATAAATACGCAATGAAGACGTACTGGAATTAGATTTCTCTTACAGTAGGTCACGATTTAGTCTGTATTTAATATGCTAAATACTACGCCGTTGGCAACGCTATTCCAGTTTCCAGGTAATTGAAACTTTCTGTTTTAACAGTGGATCGGCAATGTGTCGTGTTTGAACAAAGAATTTTATTTTTGTTTCCTCATAGCAAAACGAAAAAACCGCAGATACACTTTCTAAAAACATATGAGACACAGCTTTTTCCAGCGTTTTACATTTGGTGTCGGCAGTCAATCTATACCGATTTTAAGAAGCATTCAGTTTTAAAACAAGGTATACAAATGTTCTATTAACGCATATGACAAACCTTAGGTCAAAATATGGAGAACACATTAATTTGAATAGGCACGAGAGCATCACACAGTCTGCAAAAGCCCCTCACATACACAATAAAGAGCACTTATTCATGAACATCAACAAATATCTCGTGGTATTCCATCATGTAGTCAAAGGAATGGATTTGCTACAATGCTATAGACACGTTGGCCTGTAGTCAAAGGGATGGATTTGCTAGAATGTTATAGACACGTTGGCACTATAAAGAGGCAGACATCAGTGTACTTATTGGCAAAATGGAAAGTATAATTTTTCTCTCAAAATCTACCTGCATAAATCACTCAATGTTAAACATGTTCTACAATAAACTTGCATGTCGTATATTTATCAAACTAATCTCTGTATGTAACTGCATCATCATTGAAGTATTTATTTCTTTTTTTTACTGTTTATAGGTCAGTAGCGGTAACGATGGAGCTCTTGGACTGTCACAAGCCTATTGCACTGTAAGTAAATGCTACCATTCTTGTAAATGCGCGGCTATGTAATTTAAACAAGTTTTCATTTTTTTCTCCTCAAAATATTGATGGAGACTGCATTAGTAACAGTCCGTTTATCCTCATTGGAAGTCGTTGTTACTTAAACTCTAAACGAGAATGAATATGTAATACTAGGGATAGTTTGTCCGTGAGCTCCCAGGCAGCCAGAAACTGAGTCTTCTCAGGGTTGCTGCTGCGCGAGGTTAATCATCTGAGTTAGTTAGATGTCAATGGAGGGCCAGCGGCGAACGACTCCAAGTACTACGGATGCGTTGCACCCGTCCAGTGACTTACCAGTTTGCATGTGGTATTAGTGGAGTTTGGCCGCTTTTCTAGTTTTCGAGGTAAAGATGTAAGGATCTCCGGTCTAGTGAGTCTCAGTAAACGATTGCCGTTGCAGTCTGGTTCGGTAATGTGCCATAGCCGATGACCTCGTGCGGGAAAAATAAGGAATTTCTGATCTACTGTAAAATGTAAAGGCTTAAGCTCGAAACTGGAATTGCTCTATGCCCCATAGTGCTGCAGATGACTACGTATTGAGATGATAAAATCGACGAGTGCGGGAAATATTACCTCCTGTATTGTGTGTTGTCCAAATTCTGGCCGAAATTACTATGCCTATTATTTTAAGCAGTTGTATCTTTGCCACGCTTATCATTAATTAGTCCAGTGATCCACAATTATCTAAGTGATAGTTTCACATTTTCAGTTCGTGTTCACTTCTCGTTTAAAATACATTCTACACTGCGACTTAGGTTTTTATTTAAGTGCTTTTAACACCATTGAATTGAACCGTTAAACAACTGTCACTTGCAGAATGAGATTTTCACTCTGCAGCGGAGTGTGCGCTGATATGAAACTTCCTGGCAGGTTAAAACTGTGTGCCGGACCGAGACTCGAACTCGGCGCAGATTCGCAGAAGAGCTTCTGTGAAGTTTGGAAGCTGGAGACGAGGTACTGGCAGAAGTAAAGCTGTGAGGACGGGGCGTGAGTCGTGCTTGGGTAGCGCAGATGGTAGAGCACTTTCCATCGAAAGGCAGAGGCCCGAGTTCGAGTCTCAGCCCGGCACACAGTTTCAATCTTCCAGGAAGTTTCTTTAACTATCACTTGTTCTCATAGTATTTTAGTTTTTCCCTACATGCCACATGTACTTTTGCACTTTTTCACCTAAATTCCGAACTCTTTAGAATTTATGTCGTGTCTATATTACAATATTGTGGATGCGCGAGGAAAGGGCATGAATGTGCATGTAGACACAGACGCTTCCACGCCTAATTTTTGTACTTCGTTTAAATATATTAGTAGGCAACTGCTGCCTGTGTTGTCATTTACAGTCTCTCAAGTCTCTAACATGCGTACATGGGCCATTATCCCAAGAAGATGGTAACGGGGAAAGACTTTTTAACACTTATTATTTAATTCATGTTATCCAAGGGCGTTGATAACCAGCCCGTTACTGCCCCTGAAATCTTCGTCATCATGATGGGGGAGATTCCTACAGCACCGGTCGCCTTAACATTTTCAATTGTAAAATGTGAAATATTTAAAAATTTTGGAATTTAAAACAGTAGGCTAATCTGCTACTTAAACTAATGCTTTATGGATGTACATGTATTATTTCCCTGAAATTTTACAAAAGTGACAGGTCATGTACAAGTGAAATCAGATAATTTTTCAGTCAGTACAAAAACTATGTTTCAGTACCGGTCAGTGCCTATGCAGGAAGATTTTCAGGCATTATTGATAAATAATACTACAAAAGTAACGAAAACCATCAAACACATTATTACGTGAACAAAAACCACTAATTTCCAGAAAACTATTGTTCACTTATTGCAATGATCACAAACAAAATACAAACGATTCACTGCTTATTACACATATTGTGCTCCCGTCCTTTTGTTAGTGTCTACACCAAATTCCAGCTTCTTTTGACGCTTCCTATTTTTTGCATCACTATTTGAACTATTTACTGTCTGTCTGTCAGATGCACCTGACGTTTCTCTACTGAGCGCTTGACTGACTTCAGATCTCTTTCTGACTTAATTTTCTCTGATTTCTGCGTTCCTGTCGTTTCCCCCAGATACTACTTCATTTATTGCCAGTCTCACATTCCATTCAGTACATTTTCCTTTCATTTTCTCCTTATTATCAACCATTTCATTCTGAAAAGTGAGGAGAAAGAGTTATTATTTTTCCCCTAACGTTCTGACTTGTCGGTACTGGAAGACAACTGGCTGGCTGGTACTGTACGACGATCACGCAATGGAATCGTTAAAGATTGCGCATTGTTGAAATTTTTACGGCTACAGTATACTTAAATAATAAAATTAAAATAAATGTAAAGCTAAATTCAATTATTCACCTCATAAACGCGCACCACAGTCGTGAAACTAACATCTTGCCGCTCTTCTCACGCAAACAACGTTAAATGCCCACGACTCACAAATAACTGAAAGCAGGACAAAATTCCCTACGTATCGTGAGTGGGAACATGGATTCTTCAGCTCACTCCTTGTACGTACTCCCACCTTGTACTAGAAAGGAGAACTAGCAATGGCCGGTACTGTAGGACTCTCCCCTAATCATCATTTGCATCATCACCGTTATCATCGTCACGCGGATTGTAGTGTGTCATTACGGATACAATATTTTCGTTCATCTATGCGTGCCGTAATCTCCAACAATACTGGAACGTCTCAAGAAGACTACACGAGGGACACAGAAAAAAATCAGTCTTAAGTGTGAACCTGGTCTTTTAACGTCCTTGAAACAGACTGGTACGGCGAAACCCACTAAAAGTACATCTAATACTGTACTTGCGGCATCGGACTCTTAAGCTATGAAAATATCTTACTGTGCTCAACACCTGCCTCATGACAGTGCTCAGGATAATGGAGTATTTCTAATCACTGCTCAGATGCACTCTGTGAATCAATTTCGGTTGAAGCACCAACATATCTGGTGCTATAAAATTATATAAAATAGTGTGCAGACGTGCTGAGACAACACAATATTCATCAGTGCATATAGAAACAATACAAATTCGGAACAAGCAGTAATAACTAAATAAATATGTTAATTTGCACATGAATTCGTACAAACACACTCACTTCATTAAATAATTCGACGGTAGCCACACATAATGAAGACAGTAGCACTATCTGAAGTAATGGTAATGGCAAGCTCCAGTTTTTACACAAAGAATTAACGTACTTAGCTGAAGACGGTCTCCTCTTTACAGTACAGAAAAACGTATGAATTATATCGAGCCAGACATTAAAAATTGTTGGTAACTGCGTATTAAAGTGTGTATAATACTGAACTAATCATTTTAATTATTAACGCTCTTGATAGACAATAATGCAACTGGACAGTGACTGATAAATGACATACGAACTCAAAGTCTAGTTCTGAACTGATTATTCGACTTCAAAGTGAATATGATGTTACATATCTTTCGTTTCCCGAATAACGGTGACAAAGTTGTGGTATAACATTCAGCTGTCACATTGTTAGGTCTGACCATTCTGTTTCGTTGAAGATGAAGAATTCAGTTCGTTTTATTTTTAAAGGCTCAATTCGGATTTTCAGTTCAGCGCGGACTGGCAAATAATTTCACCTATACGTCACATAGATATACCTGACTTCCATGTATGGTGAAAACAGTCGTATGCTTATAAGCAGTTGGATAGTTGGATATGATACGTCTACATAATTACGTGTAACACCCTATATATAGCATTGTGTATAGATGTTACATTTCGTAGTTAACTTTCCTACTACTTTTCTACAATGCCTTTTTCTTTCTTAATAAGCAGATCGTCTTATGGGCTACTATGAGGACGGAACAGATTATTGATGCCTTTTCTGTGACCCGACGTTGAAGAATACGTTAAAAGAATTTCGTTTGAGGCGATCATTATGTTTTCCTTGAGCTATATGACTGTTTAGACATCGTTCGTTACGTTGGCGGCCAGTACAAGATATGACGACGTATCAAGCAGGTGACTCTTCCATTTGCTGTGGCGATAGGAGCGCTCTACCTGCAACACAGCAGTTATCTGTAAGTCATCTGCACTCGAGTGCATGCTGTCAACATATATTGCACACGAATGAGCTCGTTGGTAGCGTGTAGAAAACATTTCACGGTTGTAGATTCATGCCTTATAGTGCTGCGTCTGCATTAATAATGGCTACTGACACTTGCCATTGAGCATCTTTAGAGATACTTTTTACAAAATGCATGGTGATAACTTTAGGAGTATATCCCAAACAAAACACACATACTACGAAATTATTTGAGTGTAAGTCCACTGCTGCAGCATAAGTCTTAAATTTATAACAATCTGGCAACTTAGTGTAGTTTTAATTTGGAAATAGTGTTTTTCTTTATTTTATTATTCTCTACTACAGGTTAGACAATATAAAACTGGTTCAGAAAACATTTCATGCATCATTCACCTTAAGGTGCATGATGACAATTATTGAACTATGTGCGATAAAATCGTCAGAACTTCTGAACGATTTGCGTTAGGACGTTCAAACTGCACAGTTGGCCGATGGGCATGATGGGAATTAGTATGAAATTATGGTTCGGTTTAGCGACGAAGCCCAGTTTCATTTGGATGGAATTGTCAATACGCAAAACTGGAGCATTTCAGGGACTGAGAATCAGCATTCCGCGATCCAGAAGTCTCTTCATCCTCAATGGATGACTGTGTGGAGTGCGATGTCCAGTCACAGAATAATCAGTACGATATTCCTTGACGGAACGATGACTACCAAAAGCTATGTAAATGTTTTGGAAGATGATTTCATTCCCCTTTTTCCAGAGTGACTCTGATTTCGATAAGATGTGGTTTATGCAAGACGGAGCTCGACCCCATCGAAGCAGGAGAGTGTTTGATGTCCTGGGGGAGCACTCTGGGGACCGCATTCCGGCTCTGGGGTTCCCAGAGGCCACTGCCATGGGTTTCGATTGGCCGCCATATTCTCCGGATCTGAACACCTGCGACTCCTCTTTGTGAGGTTATATTAAGGACAAAGTGTACAGCTATAACTCCAAAACCATTGCTGAGCTTCAGGAAGTCATCGAGAGCATCGATGATCCGACACTTCAGGGGATCATGCAGAATTCCGCAATTCTTCTGCTCCACATCATTGCCAATGATGGCAGACGTATCTAACATGTCTTAAGATAAATCCGAATATCTCTAGTGACGCTTACATGTTGAATAATGTGTGTGCACGCCTTAGTTTCTAGCTAATTTATGTTTTAATATATAGTCCAGTAATTGTCACCCTCTATGTAATCCGATTTAAATCATCAGCCCCAGATATATACGGCATAAGTTCGGTTGCGTATCTTAAGATACATGAAAGGCTTTTGGGCCAGTTTTATTTCATCCACCCTGTATACTGTATGACACGGGTATGCCAACATTATTTCTTGTTGTGCTGGATATTTTAGCAAGCGCTCGATTCTTGCGATGTATCAAAATCGACTGACACTGCAAAACGAAATGAAAAAAATATTACGTTTAAAAATTTAACCACACGAAGGTGGAAAAATGTTTTATCCCTCAAGAAATATACCTCTGGAGCATCTGAAGAAATATCAACGTTCGTTTACATCTGGTGAAAAGCAACGCTGTCAGTTACAGATGGAAGATGACGACATACAAAAATGATCGAAGATACGATATCATTGTGGAATTCGATTATTCATGTACCTTGGCTGACTAGTAAGTGTCTTGGCGTCTTTCCCCTCCTGGGCGTTTGGTTAGGAATGGGAAAGGAGTAACTGATAGTGAAAATCGTAAAGAATTAAACTTAGTGTCAGGTCAACAACTTTTTTTGATCACAGATCCGATGATATTTCACGCCTAAGAGTGCGATGGGTTGATGCTAGGAAATAATGGAAAACAACGAGTGTTAGTGTCGAATCCACAGCATTCAGAGTTAGTAGTCTGACTGATTACAATTCTGATGAGAATCTAGCGATATATGTTGTTGTTGTTGTGGTCTTCAGTTCTGAGACTGGTTTGATGCAGCTCTCCATGCTATTCTATCCTGTGCAAGCTTCTTCATCTCCCAGTACCTACTGCAACCTACATCCTTCTGAATCTGCTTAGTGTATTCATCTCTTGGTCTCCCCCTACGATTTTTACCCTCCACGCTGCCCTCCAATACTAAATTGGTGATCCCTTGATGCCTCAGAACATGTCCTATCAACCGATCCCTTCTTCTGGTCAAGTTGTCCCACAAACTTCTCTTCTCCCCAATCCTATTCAGTACCTCCTCATTAGTTATGTGATCTACCCATCTAATCTTCAGCATTCTTCTGTAGCACCACATTTCGAAAGCTTCTATTCTCTTCTTGTCCAAACTATTTACCGTCCATGTTTCACTTCCATACATGGCTACACTCCATACAAATACTTTCAGAAACGACTTCCTCACACTTAAATCTATACTCCATGTTAACAAATTTCTCTTCTTCATAAACGCTTTCCTTGCCATTGCCAGCCTACATTTTATATCCTCTCTACTTCGACCATCATCAGTTATTTTGCTCCCCAAATAGCAAAACTCCTTTACTACTTTAAGTGTCTCATTTCCTAATCTAATACCCTCAACATCACCCGACTTAATTCGACTACATTCCATTATCCTTGTTTTGCCTTTGTTGATGTTCACCTTATATCCTCCCTTCAAGACACCATCCATTCCGTTCAACTGCTTTTCCAAGTCCTTTGCTGTCTCTGACAGAATTACAATGTCATCGGCGAACCTCAAAGTTTTTATTTCTTCTCCATAGATTTTAATACCTACTCCGAATTTTTCTTTTGTTTCCTTTACTGCTTGCTCAATATACAGATTGAATAACATTGGGGAGAGGCTACAACCTTGTCTTACTCCCTTCCCAACCACTGCTTCCCTTTCATGTCCCTCGACTCTTATAACTGCCATCTGGTTTCTGTACAAATTGTAAATAGCCTTTCGCTCCCTGTATTTTACCCCTGCCACCTTTAGAATTTGAAAGAGAGTATTCCAGTCAACATTGTCAAAAGCTTTCTCTAAGTCTACAAATGCTAGAAATGTAGGTTTGCCTTTCCTTAATCTTTCTTCTAAGATAAGTCGTAAGGTCAGTATTGCCTCACGTGTTCCAGTATTTCTACGGAATCCAAACTGATCTTCCCCGAGGTCGGCTTCTACTAGTTTTTCCATTCGTCTGTAAAGAATTCGTGTTAGTATTTTGCAGCTGTGGCTTATTAAACTGATTGTTCGGTAATTCTCACATCTGTCAACACCTGCTTTCTTTGGGATTGGAATTATTATATTCTTCTTGAAGTCTGAGGGTATTTCGCCTGTTTCATACATCTTGCTCACCAGATGGTAGAGTTTTGTCAGGACTGGCTCTCCCAAGGCCGTCAGTAGTTCCAATGGAATGTTGTCTACTCCGAGGGCCTTGTTTCGACTCAGGTCTTTCAGTGCTCTGTCAAACTCTTCACGCAGTATCGTATCTCCCATTTCATCTTCATCTACATCCTCTTCCATTTCCATAATATTGTCCTCAAGTACATCGCCCTTGTATAGACCCTCTATATACTCCTTCCACCTCTCAGCTTTCCCTTCTTTGCTTAGAACTGGGTTTCCATCAGAGCTCTTGATGTTCATACAAGAGGTTTTCTTATCTCCAAAGGTCTCTTTAATTTTCCTGTAGGCAGTATCTATCTTACCCCTAGTGAGATAAGCCTCTACATCCTTACATTTGTCCTCTAGCCATCCCTGCTTAGCCATTTTGCACTTCCTGTTGATCTCATTTTTGAGACGTTTGTATTCCTTTTTGCCTGCTTCATTTACTGCATTTTTATATTTTCTCCTTTCATCAATTAAATTCAATATTTCTTCTGTTACCCAAGGATTTCTACTAGCCCTCGTCTTTTTACCTACTTGATCCTCTGCTGCCTTCACTACTTCATCCCTCAAAGCTACCCATTCTTCTTCTACTGTATTTCTTTCCCCCATTCCTGTCAATTGTTCCCTTATGCTCTCCCTGAAACTCTGTACAACCTCTGGTTCTTTCAGTTTATCCAGGTCCCATCTCCTTAGATTCCCACCTTTTTGCAGGTTCTTCAGTTTTAATCTACAGGTCATAACCAATAGATTGTGGTCAGAGTCCGCATCGGCCCCTGGAAATGTCTTACAATTTAAAACCTGGTTCCTAAATCTCTGTCTTACCATTATATAATCTATCTGATACCTTTTAGTATCTCCAGGGTTCTTCCATGTATACAACCTTCTATCATGATTCTTAAACCAAGTGTTAGCTATGATTAAGTTGTGCTCTGTGCAAAATTCTATCAGGCGGCTTCCTCTTTCATTTCGTAGCCCCAATCCATATTCACCTACTACATTTCCTTCTCTCCCTTTTCCTACACTCGAATTCCAGTCACCCATGACTATTAAATTTTCTGAATAATTTCTATTATTTTATCATACATTTCTTCAATTTCTTCGTCATCTGCAGAGCTAATTGGCATATAAACTTATACTACTGTAGTAGGTGTGGGCTTCGTATCTATCTTGGCCACAATAATGCGTTCACTAAGCTGTTTGTAGTAGCTTACCCGCGTTCCTATTTTCCTATTCATTATTAAACCTACTCCTGCATTACCCCTATTTGACTTTGTGTTTATAACCCTGTATTCACCTGACCAGAAGTCTTGTTCCTCCTGCCACCGAACTTCACTAATTCCCACTATATCTAACTTTAACCTATCCATTTCCCTTTTCAAATTTTCTAACCTACCTGCCCGATTAAGGGACCTGACATTCCACGCTCCGATCCGTAGAACGCCAGTTTTCTTTCTCCTGATAACGACATCCTCTTGAGTAGTCCCCGCCCGGAGATCCGAATGGGGGACTATTTTACCTCCGGAATATTTTACCCAAGAGGACGATATATAGTATATTTCAAACTCTTCCCTTGCGACACAAGGTGACCTTTTTTACTGGTTGTGCCCCCGACAGGTGGCAGCATGTAGGTACTCTAGCGCGTGAGTACGTCTTGTGTGTTGCCTGTAATCCTGTCATCTGCTCCGCATGAAAGGTGGTGGACCCAACAAAATTGAAGTTCCTCACTAACTTCTAAAATGTCTTTCTCCGTTTAGATTCACTTATTCCCAAGGCTCTCCTGTTGAAACTCATTCTATAAATTTATCGGGCGAAACTCACGACACAAATTCATTGGGGTAGGTAGTATGCAGAACACCTAGTTAGTAGACCCTGCTCAGAGTGGTTTGTGGCCCGTGATGCCCTTGTCAGGAACGTTGTGCTGTTGCTCAACGCGCTGTGAACTGTAATTTTCTACGGCAAAATGTGTGGGAATCAACGCCTCCAGGGAAGTGGTGGATTCTGAATGGCCGGTTGTCTGAAATATTTTACTCGGTTTCATATAAGAAAAACGCGTGGTTTCAACGATGGACGTCGCGGTTATACCCTTCATTGCGTAGGCGCCAAAAGAAGGGGTGAAATGCTGGTAAGAGGGGGTGCAACGACCTCCTATCGTGTGACATGTCCTCAGTGGCTTTGCGCAGAATTTTGGTGAAACTGGATGCCAATGTGACATCATGAAATCACCTTACACCTCACACGGACTTCTGAACTGTGACCTTTTTGTTACATGTGTTGAAATCTTGCTGTTTGAAGCATCGTCTAGACTGACAGTGACCTCACAGGGCGCCACGCTTTTGCAGTATTACAAAGGAAGATCGCAGGCACATTTGAGCTAAATTTCATACTTAAACTCCTGCATCGCATTAGGAAATAATTATGGCGTTTTCAAAAAGAGATCTTTTAATTCTCTTGAACAGTGTGCACACACTGACTGGGAATATGGCAATACTAAAAAATAATTAATGTTGAGTAACGAAGTTTCAGGAATACGTTTGTGTAGGTAACATAAATGTGTGTTTAACATTGCAGGAACACAGGTTAATATAAGCGCGAGATACGTCACTGCAAACGTGAAATTCTGATACAGTAATAACTGGTGTCACCGCTAGAATGTTGAATGCAAGCATGCAAACGTGCATACATTGTCGGACGTCAGTTTGTGGCATGGAGTTCCATACCTGTTACAATATAGAGACGGTTAATGCTGTTTGTGGATGACGCTAGAGTTGCCATCCGATGATGTCCCATATGTGCCCAATTGTAGACAGATGTTGTGATCGAACAGGCCAAGGCAACATTTCGACACACTGTAGACCATGACGGGCTACAGCAGCGATATATGAGTGAGCGTTGCTGTGTTGGAAAATGCCAAAGGAATGTAGTTCATGAATGGCAGCACAATAAATTGAATCACCGGAGTAATGTACAAATTTGTAGTCAGGGTGCGTGGGATACCCACGACACTGCTCCTGCTGTCGTACGAAATCATACCGCAGATCATAACTCCAGATGTAGGTCCAGACTGTGTAGCATGCTGGCAGTTTGGTTTCAGGCCCTCAACTGACCTCCTAACATACACAGGACGATCCCTGGCACCGAGGTAGGACCAGCTTTCATCAGGAAACAGAACCAGCCCTCCACTAAGCTCTCGCTTGACATCACTGAAGTCACAAATAACATTTGGTTGGGATCAGAGGAAAGCACGCTATAAGCCGTCTGGCTCGGAGCTGTCCTTGACATAATCGATTTGTAATAAATAATTCGTTGTATGACTGCGCTGCCAGCTGCTGTTCAAATTTCTCCTGCTGATACATTATGATGCGTCAAAGCCATACGCCGAACACGATGCGACCGTACATTCCCTAACAACCGCTGCCAGCAATCATGTACAGTGGCTACATTCCTGCCAAGTCTTTCTGCAATATCGCAGAAGGAATATCCAGCTACGCGTAGCCGAATTACTCGACCTGGTTCAAGCTCAGTGAGGTGTTGATTATGGCGTCTTTGTCGTCTAAAAGGCATTCTTCACTAAGATCAACTCACCGCGTCCAATATGAAAGTTAACAGATGCTCACTACCGTTACCGCGTGTATTTACAACAAACCTGATTTGCATCTTCGCAGTGGAGATAATAGCGCCACTCTTATGCGACTGGCGGGAAATCTGAATAGACATCATCTTTCAGATGTAGAAACACACCTACCAACTTTCGTTTACGGTGCACAACCTCTTTTCCGTCATTATACACTGAAACGCCAAACAAACTGGTAAAGACACGCATATTCAAATACAGAGATTTGCGGTCGACAACGCCTATATATTACAAGTGTCTGGCGGAATTGTTAGATCGGTTACTGCTGCTATAATGGCAGGTTATCAAGATGTAAATGTTTCTGAACGTGATGTTAAAGTCGGCGCACGAGCGGTGGGACATAGCGTCTCCGAGGTATCGATGAAAAGGGAATTTTCCCGTATGACCATCTCACGAGTGTTCCGTGAATATCAGGAATCCGGTAAAACATCAAATCTCCGACGTCGCGGCGACTGGAAGAAGATCCTGCAAGAAAGGGACGAGCGATGACTGAAGAGAATCGCTCAACGTGACAGAAATGCAAACCTTCTGCAAATTGCTGCAGAATTCTATGCTGGGCCAGCAACAAGTGTCAGCGTGCGAACCATTCAACGAAACATCACATATATGGACTTACGGAGCCGAAGATCCATTGGTGTAGTCTTGATGACTGCACGACAAAAAGCTTTACGCCTCGCCTAGGACCGTCAGTACCGATATTAGACTGCTGATGACTGGAAACATGTTGCCTGGTCGCACGAGTCTCGTGCCAGATTGTATCGACTGGGTGGACGCGTACGGGTATGGAGATAACCTCATGAATCTATGGACCCTGCGTATCAGCAGGAGACTGTTCAAGCTGGTGGAGACTCTGTAATGGTGTGGGGGCGTGTGCAGTTGGAGTGATATGGGACCTTTGATATATCTAGATATGACTCTGGCGGGTGACACGTACCTGCATCCATTTATGTCCATTGTGCATTCCGACGGACTTGGGCAATTCCAGAAGGACAAAGCGACACCCCACACGTCAAGAATTGCTACAGTGTGACTCTAGGAACACTCTTCTGAGTTTAAAACACTTCCATTGGCCACCAAACTCCCCAGATGTGAACATTATTGAGCATATCTGGGATGCCTTACGTCGATTTTCGGCACTTGTGCCTGCTTGTGGGGGCCCTACAGGTGTATTAGTTTGGCTCTTCAGTGTATATGAAATTCCCCTGTAAGCAACGAGAAATTATCCAGAGGTATGAATAAAAATTAAATGTTCTATTAAGAATTCATGTCCCACTTTCTAGGAATTGTAATTTTACAAGACTGTACCAGTATATATATAAAAAAGAAAACTACAAAAATAATTTGGCTGCGTGACACGTAAGAGTTTCGACTCTGTAATTTTTCTTAGGGTCTGATATAAATCATTAGTAGTAGTTCCATAATCTATGCACCAATCTATCTTGTGCACAGGCAGTTGCTCGCTAGTTGAGGCGCTCTAGTCCCCATCCCCACACACACGCGCACAAGCACACACACACACACACTCAGCGCGAGACACGCTCTCCGGGACAGGGGATCCCCAGGCCGGCCATTGTCGCGGGCATAATGGCCCCTGCGGGTAAACAGCCGCCTGTCGCCCACCAACGGGAGGTCACCGCGGCGGACAATTAGGCAGCCGCGGCTCTTCCGTCACTGCGCGGCACCTCGTAATGACCTCCAGCGCCAATGGTGCTCCCCTCAATGGAAACTGAGCCCTGCGATCCGCCTTCAGTTGCCGGACAACGTGTGGCAAGACATTGCTCCTCTCCGTGCGAATTGAACTGCCTTCCACATTTCTCCCGATGTCACATTTATTTCCTGCAAACTACAGTTGCAGAAATTTGAAAGTCTTCCTGTATAAGCGTAACGTGTATTGCGAAAGAGTAATGAAAAAGTACTGAATGATTTCAGAAGTCTGTATTTTCATATACACTACTGTCCATTAAAATTGCTACACTAAGAAGAAATGCAGTTGATAAACGGGTATTCATTGGACAAATACATTATACGAGAACTGACATTTTCACGCAGATTGGTTGCATAGATCCTGAGAAATCAGTACCCAGAACAACCGCCTCTGGCCGTAATAACGGCCTTGATACGCCTGGCCTTTGAGTCAAACAGAGCTTGGATGGCGTGTACAGGAACAGCTGCCCATGCAGCTTCAACACGATACCACAGTTCATCAAGAGTAGTGGCTGGCGAATTGTGACGAGCCAGTTGCTCGGCCACCATTGACCAGACGTTTTCAGTTGGTGAGAGATCTGGAGAATGTGCTGGCCAGGGCAGCAGTCGAACATTTTCTGTATCCAGAAAGGCCCGTACAGGACCTGCAACGTGCGGTCGTGCATTATCCTGCTGAAATGTAGGGTTTCGCAGGGATCGAATGAAGGGTAGAGCCACATCTGAAATGTATCGTCCACTGTTCAAAGTGCCGTCAATGCGAACAAGAGGTGATCGAGACGTGTAACCAATGACACCCCATACCATGACGCCGGGTGATAGGCCAGTATAGCGATGACGAATACACGCTTCCAGCGTGCGTTCACCGCGATGTCGCCAAACGCGGATGCGACCATCATGATGCCGTAAACAGAACCTGGATTCATCCGAAAAAATGACGTTTGACCATTCGTGCACCCAGGTTCGTCGTTGAGTACACCATCGCAGGCTCTCCAGTCTGTGATGCAGCGTCAAGGGTAACCGCCGCCATGGTCTCCGAGGTGATAGTCCATGGTGCTGCAGACCTCATCGAACTGTTCGTGCAGATGGTTGTTCTCTCCCCATCTGTTGACCCAGGGATCCGTTACAGCCATGCGGATAAGATGCCTGTCATCTCGACTGCTAGTGATACGAGGCCGTTGGGATGCAGCACGGCGTTCCGTATTACCCTCCTGAACCCACCGATTCCATATTCTCCTAACAGTCATTCGATCTCGACCAATGTCGCGATACGATAAACCGCAATCGCGATAGGCTACAATACGACCTTTATCAAAGTCGGAAACGAGGTGGTACGCATTTGTCTTCCTTACACGAGGCATCACAACAACGTTTCACCAGGCAACGCCGGTCAACTGCTGTTTGTGTGTGAGAAATCGGTTGGAAACTTTCCTCATATCAGCACGTTGTAGGTGTCGCCACCGGCGCCAACCTTGTGTGAATGCTCTGAAAAGCTAATCATTTGCATATCATCGCGTCTTCTTCCTGTCGGTCAAATTTCGCGTCTGTAGCACGTCATCTTCGTGTTGTAGCAATTTTAATGGCCAGTAGTGTAATTATTATTCGCGTTTGGGTGGTACTCGACCATTTGACGAACGCTGAGGAGACACAAAGTCATAGGATAGCGATATGCACAATCACAAATGGTGGCAATATCGCGTACACAGGGATATAAGGGCAGTGAACTGGCGTAGCTGTCATTATTACTTATGTGAAACTTGCGAAAAGGTGTCCGCCGTGATAATTGCCGCACGGCGCGCATGAACAGACTTTGAACGCGGAATAGTAGTTGGAGCTAGACGCATGGGACATTCCATTTCGGAAATCTTTAGAGAATTCAGTATTCTGAGAACCACAGTGTCAATAGCGCGCTGAGATTAGCAAATTTCAGGCATTCCCTACCACCATGGACAAGGCGATCACCGAGGTCTTTCACTTGAAGTCCAATAGCAGCGTGATTGCGATAGATTCATCAGTGCTGAAAGATAAGCAACATTGCGTTTTATTGCAGCGGAAATCAATGTAGGGCGTACGTAGAACATATCCGTTAAGACAGTGCGGCGAAATTTGGCGATAATGGGCTATGTCAGCAGGCGACCAATACGAGTGCCTTTGCTAACAGCACGACATAGCGTGCAGCGCGTCTGCTGGGCTCGTACCATACCGATTTGACCCTAGACTGGAGGACCACGGCCTGGTCAAATGACTCCCAATTGCAGGTGGTAAGAGCTGAAGGTACAGTTCGAGTGTGGCGCAGACCTCACGAAGCCATGGACCCAAGTTGTCAAAAAGGCACTGTACAAGTTTGCGGTGGCTCCATAATGTTGTGGGCTGTGTTTACATGGAACTGACGGGGTCCTCTAGTCCAACAGAACCGATCATTGACTGGAGATGATTATGTCGGCCACCATTTGCAGCCCTTTATGTTATGGACGTTAACGCGTCATTTCAGCGGCCAAAAATTGTTCGCAATTGCTTTGGAGAACGTTCTGGACAATTTGAGCGAAGGAGTGGGCCACCCAAATCGTCGACCATGAATCCCATCGAACATTTATCGCACATAATCGAGAGATCAGTTCGTGTACAAAACCTTCCACCGACAACACAATTATTGACGGCTACAGAGGTAGCATGACTCAGTATTTCTGTAGGGGACTCCCCACGACACGTTTAGTGCATGCCACATCGAGTTGCGGCACTGCCCCGGATAAAAGGACGTCCGACACGATATCAGGAAGTATCTCAAGAGTTTTGTCACTTTAATGTATAGCAAAGAGCATTTTCAGAGTTTACCAAAGTGCTCCATTTTTATGCTTGCAATTACGGGGTTGAGTTTGTAAAAAAAAACTGGTTTTACTGGAGGGGCTACTCTAGAATTTTCAGGTCGATCTGCATCTCTGGTGAAGAGACGCCGACCACATTCCCACTTGCCAGAGCCAGACGCAAATACTATTTTTTTTAAATCATGTGACTAGTTCCACCATACCGAGATATCTTCTCCGTTGTGTCTTCGCAGTATTTCTGGGAAAGTTCCCTCACTTGTTTCTTTCACCCAGGACAGGTAAACACTGATTTTCTTTATTTAGCAATATTGTTAGCTGTATTCCATCTCCTTCTCTTCCTCTTCCTCCTCCTCCTCCTCCTCCTTCTTCTCCCTGATCACGTGCATGATAACGCCCGGCATAGGACCAGTACAGCGTTATCACATACACTCTAAGCAAAAAATGGTTCAAATGGCTCTGAGCACTATGGGACTCAACTGCTGAGGTCATTAGTCCCCTAGAACTTAGAACTAGTTAAGCCTAACTAACCTAAGGACATCACAAACATCCATGCCCGAGGCAGGATTCGAACCTGCGACCGTAGCGGTCTTGCGGTTCCAGACTGCAGCGCCTTTATCCGCACGGCCACTTCGGCCGGCTACACTCTAAGCAAAAGAAAACGACGTATCTCGACGGAATTATCCGAATGGGGTGGAAATCGGCGGACGTGATATAGTTATAAAGACAAAAAACTGATTACAGTTTTAGAAAAAATGGATGATTTATTCAAGAGAAAGAGCTTCGCAAAACGAGCAAGTCAATAACGCCTTGGTCCACTTCTGGACCTCATATGAGCAATTATTCGGCTTGACATTGATTGATAGACTTGCTGGATTTCCTGAGAGATATCGTGCCAAATTATGTCCAAATGGAGCGTTAGATCGTCAAAATTCCAAGATGGTTGGAGGGCCCTGCCCGTAATATTCGAAACGTTCTTGACTGGGGAGAGGTCCGGGCACCTTCCTGGGTAAGATGAAGTTTGGCAAGCACAACGAGAAGCAATAGAAACAGTCGTTTTCGAGCAGCGATTATCTTGCTCAAATGTAAGCCCAGGATGGCTTGCCATGATTGGCAACAAAACGGGGCGTAGGATATCGTCGACGTATTGCTGTGATGTAAGAATGACAAGCAAAGGCGTCGTGCTATGAAATGAAATGGCACCCCAGACCGTCCATCCTGGCTGTAGAACCGTCAGGATGGTCTTCAGTCGCTGTGTGAGACATCTCCAAACACGTCTTCCCTGGTCATCGGGGCTCACTTCGAAAGTGCACTCATCACTGAAAACAATTATATTTGAACCAACTAGGCTCCAGGCCGCGATGATCAGCGAAGACGCATCTGGAGACGCCCCAGACAGCGGTGCAGTACCAGCCTAACTGTCGCTAGCGAAACGGCCTGACAACCAGGATTGGATTGGAGTGTTTGGGGGGAAGAGACCAAGCAGCGAGGTCATCGGTCTCATCTGATTAGGGAAGGATGGGGAAGGAATTCGGCCGTGCCCTTTCAAAGGAACCATCCCGTCATTTTCCTGGAGCGATTTAGGGAAATCACGGAAAACTTAAATCAGGATGGCCAGACGTGGGATTGAACCGTAGTCCTTCCGAATGCGAGTCCAGTGTGCTAACCACTGCGCCACCTCGCTCGGTTGACAACCAGGCGCGAGGGTCTTTGGTGCAACTTCATTTCAGAGCATGACCCATTTGTTTCCCATCTGCGGCACTGCAACAGCATAGCGATATGTCTACGATATTCTACGCTCCGTTTTGTTGCTCTTCATGACAAGCCATCCCGGGCTTATATTTCACCAAGTTCACGCGAACACACGGCGTGAGTTTCTACTACTGTTCTTCATGCTTGCCAAACTCTACCTTGGCAAGGAAGATTGCCTGATCTATCTCTAATTGAAAACGTTTTCTACTTTATGGGCAGGGCCCTGAAATCAACTCCGGATTTTGACGACCTGAAGCGCCAGTTGAGCAGAATTTGGCATAGCACCCCTCAGGTGGACATCCAACAACTCTATCAATCAAAGCCAAGGTGCATAAGGGCCAGAGGTGAACCACCGCGTCATTGTCTTGCTTAATTTGTGAAGCTTTTTCTCTTGAATAAATCATCCAGTTTTTCCGAGATTGTAATCATATGTTGGTCTGTTCGTGTACATCACATCTACCGATTTCCGGCCCATTCGGATAATTCCTTCGTAGTTCGTCTTTTTTTGTCTGATTTTAAACAAGTCAGTTGTTAGCAAGTATGAGTATTACTAAACTACCAGAGCGGTTACCCATGATGCCAAACCATTCACACGCATTATTTACAGCAAAATGGAGTGTAGAAGCCTACTTGGGGAAGATTACTCTCAATTTCTGGAGAATTATAGCAACAGGCGAGGGAAAATTGACCCTATACTTGGCATTGTTCACTAGAATAAACTCGCTGAAAATTTGCCCTTACCAAGGATTAAATACAGCAAAAGATTTTATACAACTTGTAAAGAAGAGACAGTGCAGTTTGAGTCGAATGACAAACAGTTATTCAGAAGAAAGTGAGACAGGTACACGGCCTACCTTCCTAATTTTTGTTATTCTATCTGTACATTGAGTAAGCAGTATAGGAAACAAAGAGAAATTGGGGAAGAATTAAAATTCACGGTGAAGACATTACAACATTGATGTTTGTCGATGACACTGAATTCTTTCAGAAATTGCAAAGGACGTAGAAGAGCAAGTGAACAGAATCCATTATGTCTTGAAAGGAGGTTAAAGGTTAACATAAAAAAATGTAATTCACTGTAGTGAAGATAAATCAGGCGGTTCTAATGGAATAACATTAGTAAATGAAACAGTGAAACAGTAGGTGAGTTTTGTCATTAGGGCAACAAAATAGGTGATGATGGCCAAAGTAGAGATGATGTAAAACTCAGACTGACAGTAGTGAGTAACCCTTTTACTGAAAAAAGAGAAATATGTTAGCATCTGATATGATATGCCAGGAAGTTTTTTTTGGAGTTTAGCGTTCCATGGAAGTAAAACTTGGGTGATAAATAGTATAAAAAGGAGGAGAATAGATGCTTCTGATTTTGACCTAGGAAAAACTGCCGAAGATTAGGTACCAGCGTGAGGTAATTAATGAACAGGTACTGAGTCCTAATGGTGATAAGAGAAATGTATGGGATAACTTGACTAAAAGAAACTATCCGTTAATACGATGTATCCGGATGCATTACTGAGCAGTCAGTTTGGCTATAGAGGAACGTGATAGTAGACGTCAATCGTTTGAGACGTGACCGAGCTTCCATAGGCTCCTGTGAGTTAACGAATTGTGTGCAATGGATAACTTCTTTTTTAATAAAAATGGCCGTAATGAGACGTGAGGCTTGGGTTGACCTCCCAGTAATAAAATAATCTAGTAATATGTAAGGTGTAACAGGTATGAGTACAGATATTTTTTTGTGTCGTACAATATTTACACACATCAATGTGTTGGTTGTTGTTCTGTCTTCCCGCAAACACGTCACAAACTACACGACCTGATGGTTTTTGCATGGCCATAACTACATCCCTAAGTAGGCTACACCTGTCAGTACAGATTAATCGTTTTGCGTTCACCCGTCGACACCTGACCTGCTACACGGGTGAATACAAACATTAACGCCTTGCTCTATGCCACATATACACTGAGGCACTGTGCCTGCCCGGTTACCCGCGCAGTCTAACGCGCTGTTTCCCGAGTGGGAAGGCACGCCGGTCCCTGGCACAATGGCGGATTAGTGTCGAGGTCCGGTGAGCCGCCCAGCCTGTAAATGGTTTTCAAGGCGGCCTTCCATCTGCCTCGGCGAATGCGGGTTGGTTCCCCTTATTCCGTCTCAGTTACACTACGTCAGCGATCGCTGCCCAAACACTGTCTCCAGGTACGCGTACGCCATAATTACTGTACCACTCCAACATTTGGGGTTACACTCGTCTGGTATGAGACGTTCCCGGGGGATCCACTGGGGGTGGAACCGCACAATAATCCTGGGTTAGGTGTGGGGCGGCGGTGGGGTGGGTGGATTGCTGTGGCCTGTTGTGGAGTTGTGAACCACAGAGGGCTACGGCTGGACGAAGCCTCTCCGTCGTTTCTAGGTCCCTGGTACAATATACAATACACATACACCCATGGAGGTACTAACCAACCTAAAAATACTAACTTGAAATAGCTGTAATTAATAGTCTGAAAATGACATAAATACTTGTGTAATGTTGTTCAGTGCACCATCCTTAGTCAACATGATAAATATCTGGACTTATGCCCTTTACAGGCTGTATTTAATCAATGCCAAGAAGGTCATCTAATTACCAAATAAAGCGGGATTCCAAATCAGATGAATTTATAACGAACAGTGGTCGGAACACACAGACATAAATTTAATCATACGATCGGACTGATGATTATAAAGCGCAAGTAAAGATATTATATGATACTAAACATGAGTAATACCAAATTCTTGGCAATGACTGTAATAAAAGGGGATTCGTCTGGCTATCGCCTAATAAATGATGTGTACAATTACAAAGTCACAGTATCTGTCAAGTGATTGCGTGATTTCTCCGAAAGGTTGGTTACCTAACACATGCATACTACATTAAGAAATAAGCTGAATGTGCCTTAAAATACCCCACGACATAGTAAGGTCCGAAAATGCTGCACAATCCTAACTTCGGGCCTGTCAGTAACCACTGAGTCCCCTGACTGATTCGCGTAAGCTTATGTTATCTTACTAGGTTCTGTACAAAATGGGCCAGAAATAGTGATGTGCTGCTAACTGTTGCTGGCAGAGAAGAACCTTGCCCCCATCGGCTCTCAGTGAAGAAGTCTTCGCCTCAGCTCTCGATGGTGAAATCCTGATCACTTTGTTCTCCTGGAGAAGTCGTGTGTTCAGAAACCGGTGGAAAAGTACTGATTGCTTCGTTCTCCAGACCAACTTTCCATTGGTGAGCTAATTAGACGATTTTATAAAACTCTCCCAGTGGGATGGTCTTACATACACTGAGGAGCCAAAGAAACTGGTACACCTGCCTAATCATGTAGGGCCCCCGCGAGCGCGCGGAAGTGTCGCAACACGACGTGGCATTGACTCGACTAATGTCTGAAGTTTGAAGTTGTGCTGGAGAAAAAAGACACCATGAATCCTGCAGGGCTGTCCATAAATCCGTAAGAGTACGAGTGCGTTGAGGTCTCTTCAGAATGGCACGTTGCAAGGCATCCCAGATATGCTCAACAATGTTTATGTCTGGGGAGTTTGGTGGACACCGGAAATGTTTGAACTCAGAAGACTGTTCCTGGAGCCACTCTGTAGATATTCTGGGTGTGTGTGTGGGGGGGGGGGGGGGGGGTGTTGCGTTGTCCTGCTGGAATTACCCAAGTCCGTCGAAATGCACAATGAACATGAACGGATGCAGGAGTTCAGACAAGACGCTTACATACGTATCACCTGTGAGAGTCATATTTAGACATAACAGGGGTCGCATACCACTGCAACTGCACACGCCCCACACCATTACAGAGCCTCCACCAGCTTGAATAGTCCCCAGCAGACATGCATTTTCCATGTTTGTGGCACAACTTGACAAGAAGAAGGGACCAGTTGGTAGGACATGTTCTGAGGCATCAAGGGATCACAAATTTAGCATTGGAGGCAGCGTGGAGGGTAAAAATCGTAGAGGCAGACCAAGAGATGAATACACTAAACAGATACAGAAGGATGTAGGTTGCAGTAGGTACTGGGAGATGAAGAAGCTTGTACAGGATATAGTAGCATGGAGAGCTGCATCAGACCAGTCTCTGGACTGAAGACCACAACAACAACAACAACAATCGATTTAACAACTGCGCTAAACGCTGGTTTTCTTACATAGGCGTTACCGGTCGCAGCGCCTTATTATGCCTCTTTACCTATCTCTGTATTTGAATACGCATGCTTATACCAGTATCTTTGGCATTTTAGTGTAAATTAACGATTTCCGAGATTTCTACGTTAACTTATGGAAGGACACATTACTGAATAAGACTTCCAGACTTTCTGACTCTGCTATGGCATTCTCCCTCTGATAAACCCGCTGGCTCCCCGTTTTGAACTTTCAGGAAGCCAGCACTCTCCTCTGCCCTTCTCCTAAATTATTACAGTAAGAAGTGTCATTCTGAATTTACGATTAACATGCTGCACAGTCCCATGTGAAGACTTGGGCTCTGCGGTTTCTCACAGTTCCACATGGTGCTCGCCTCCTGACTTTACTTGCTTCTGCGAAGGACTTGACAGCTTGAAAACAAACTTGTATCGTGAAACAGTTACACCGACCCGATAAGTTCACCGAGTCGTCCGAACTGAAGTCTTCTCCCGCTACGTTACCTGATCTACTGGGAAGGCACTGGACCGCATCTAGTGTGAAATACGCCACAGCAACTGCTCTGGGATTCACCGCGGGCGGTACGCAAATCCCGGACAACGCCGTGGCCGGCAGCTTATAAGCTCTGCTGCACCGGCCTTCCGTTACCTGGCCCTAAGCCACAAAGGGTGGTCGCTGTTATAGTCTGTCTGTAAACTGAAGAGCGAGCAAGCGAGTCCCCACTCTGCCTACCCTGCTACGTCACAGGGCGCTTCTACAGGCTGTTTCACAACGTAGTACCGGCCCTGCGGCGGTGCGCGCTTCATATCTGTGGCGACGCCGCGTACAGATACGTCCCGGCTGTGTTTATTTTTAGACAAATGCATTAAGAGTATAAGGAAAACAAAAGACGATAGCTTATTCGAAACAAAACATTATAGAGTAAATAATATTAACATAAGAACGGAAGTCAGTATTCTACTACAAACATAGAACCGAATGCCTCTTCATGTGAATGTATGTTCCTCTATTCGTAAGACGAACCAGATATAGTGCAATCAACCTGTAGAATTTAAGGCTTGTTCTTACTAAAATGTAGAAGTTTTCTTTAAAGGGTCTGCATTGGAACTTAACAATTCTTGCAACACGAAGAGTGTTTAAAAAGTAAGCAGAAATTTATAATTCCGTGTTTTGTATTAGTTCGGTTTGCACTGCTTTTTTTGCCACTCTCTTCGTAAACATGTCTGAAAAGTATCTGTGCAATGTTTTGCATATTGGGTATTTACCCAGTTCTCAGTTGTCAAATGGTTCAAATGGCTCTGAGCACTATGGGACTCAACATCTTAGGTCATAAGTCCCCTAGAACTTAGAACCACTTAAACCTAACTAACCTAAGGACATCACACACACCCATGCCCGAGGCAGGATTCGAACCTGCGACCGTAGCAGTCCCGCGGTTCCGAACTGCAGCGCCAGAACCGCTAGACCACCGCGGCTGGCTCTCAGTTGTCAAAAAAGTTATATGTGTTTTGGTAGCATCAACTATTATTTGTTTTGTATAAAAATAGATTAGAGAATCTGTACTAAATTTTGTTATAAGAATGGAATAAAGTGTATCAAATTTTTAGGAATGTTAAATATTGCTTTTGGTGAGTCTCTTATGAGTAAACCCAGAACACACAAGTGGTATAAACATTTCAAAGCAGGCCTTAAAGGACAGCAGTTTTACAAGAATGGGTGAGATTAAAAATGCAGTCAAAAGGCCTATGAACTATCCCGAGGAAATAATTCCTAAAGTGTTTTGGGAATTGGAAAAAGCACTGGCATAAGTGTATAGCATGTACTGGGGAATATTTTGAATAGGATAACATTGTTGTAGATTAACAAGTAAAGTTCTTACCAAAAAATAAAAATTAATATGTGAACGCACCTTGTATGTCAAGCTTTTTACATAGAAGTCCAGAATCGGTATACGTGTCTCGAAAGAAATTTCAGTAGTGTTTAGATTAGCTATTGCACACATGTTTTAAGCAATATTCCTTAGAATCATGTGAATAGTAACCGAGATAGAGTTTTAGTGACAGAGTATATTCAAATGCTGCTGTTCTCTAGGCATTAAATGTATTACGTGATTGAATCACGTTCTGCTAGCGAAACGTTAATTGATTTTACCATGAAGCTCTCAAGTTATTCCTGGTTTTGTACAACAAGTGATAATGGTATTTATTGCTTTGGACAACATTTGACTGTATTTATCTTGGAAAATCTTTTACTACCATGTACTACATTTCTACCAAAAGAAATTTCATAGTGTATGAGCAGAGTCAGGCTTGAAAGAACACACAACATATTTTTCAAAAAAATATTCATTGCCTGTTTACATACATCGTATTTTAGAGGTCATCATCAACATTGTCACTATCATTACTGTCGTCGTCGTCGTCGTCCTCGTCGTCATCACTTTCTAAATTAATAACTATAGCGTCTATTATGTCTTCCATAACCCCATCCTTAACCCAATATTCTCTTTCAAGTTTCTCCACATGGAGGCAGTATGCACTCCAGTCATCTTGACTTATCGTTTCAAAACCTGTAACAATTGGGACAAGTTTTTGTATACGCTCTCTTTCGGTTACGGCAAAATTTAGTTCGGAATAAAACATGGAAGCTCAGAAAATGTCTACATACCTTCTTTCACCAACTGCAGCAACTTCGTCATGCAAATATCTCCAAGAATATTTCTTCCTCTGACGAAATTCTTGAGCTTTGCCCACGCCATTTCAATTGGATTTAAGTCACAGTTGTATGGTGGAAGTCGCAGCACAGTGTGTCCATGGGCTTCAAGTATTTTATTAATTTCAAATACTTTGTCTTCCGGCTTATGTTGTTTAATTAAATCAAATAATTTTGTTTTTCTCATTGTCAACTCAGCTTCCACCTTATTTTTTAATAACCATTCAATCATTTCGCTTTTATTCGAGGACCTAGTTGGAGCTTTGTTGTGTTCCTTGTTGTGATATGAAGCGTTGTCCATAACAATAACACAGTTCGGTGGCAGACTCGGAATCACTTTATTCGATATCCAATTAGAAAAATTTTCGTAGTTCATTTGCCCATGGTAGTCTCCTGTTGCACAACCCGCTTTATAAACCAACTGTGCGTTGGGTAAGAACCCATCTTTTGATCCAATATTCACCACTATAATCCTATTGCTTCCGCTAACATTGTCCATAATGCCCTCAACGCCAGGGCCCTGCCAACATTTTCTGTAAGTAATGTTATTGTCCACCCAAGTTTCATCAATATAAAAGAATTTTCTGCCTAGCTCCCTTAATTTCCTCACTTGGATAAGATACTTACATCGCCAGTCAATTATATCCGTTCTTTCTACGAGAATCTTTCGTTTACTTACAGATCTTTTCCAGGTAAATCCCATTTCACGCAATGTCTTGTGTAAAACATCTTTCTGCCAAGGAAAATGTATTTTTTGTTTCACGGCATTAAGCAATTTCCGTAATGTCGGCACTATTTTTTGGTTTATGTAAAAGTCCTCCATCGTTTGTCGAATGACTGATTTTGTGAAACTGTCTATGACGATGGGTTTCCTCCCTAAATTATCAGTTTTCCTTCGCGGCGATTCCAGTAAAACATGCGGCTTGTTTTCACGTTCCTTCCTTATGCGTCCTATAGTGGCGAGGCTGACGTTTGCATAAACTGCAGCCCTTTGATTGGGGCTGTTAATGTTAACCAACAGTTCTTTTTGTGTTGCCTCCTTAACACACGCTGTAATAACGTTAGAGACGATCGAACGCTCGTTACTCCGCAAATACCTCCTCTTCTTCGTATTCCGCACATTTTCTTGCAATGCAGGGCGATTATCCATCACTTCGGGATACTGAAGTATATCAGTGAGTACACAAAGTCAACTGACACGCTGGCAACAAAGATTCCACAAACAGAAACGACGTATATCAGTATATCACTGCACGCTGAACTATACCGCTAGACGGGTAACAGGGCAACTGATTTTGGGTGGCCCTGTAGGCCAGTGGCAGCGTTCTTCCGGGAAAGGCCACTTCCCCCACCAAAGGCGCTGCTCGCTCTTCAGTTTACAGACAGACTATAAGTGTAGAACGCTTCACTGAGGAAGTCGAGGCGTTTGGTCGGTGCTTCCGTCTGTGATTCATCCCTAGCGGAAGTTACAGACAGATCGGCATGCGACTACAGTACACATACGTCTTAATCTCCGCAGTCACTGATTATTGCTTTCTGTAAACGTGAGCATACATCAGCTTACTTCAACTGAACTCACACTAAATGAGTAAAGAACATTATGACACAAAAGATGAGACGTATCACTGCAGCAACTCACCACCACCTGTCGGTTTGACGTTTTAAGAATTATAAATGGACCAAGACATGCCTATAGCAAGAAGATTCAAGCACATAGATGTTACAGTAGCTAAGCAGTGATGAAGAGACTTGCACAGGATAGATTAGCGGGGAGAGCATAATCAAAGGACTCTTCAAACTGAAGGCGACAACAGCACACATTATCAACAACACTGAACGGATTAATACTCTGAAGAGCCAAAGAAATTGATATGGGCATGGGTATTCCAATACAGAGATATATAAACAGGCAGAATACGGTGCTGCAATCGGCGATGCCTATATAAGACAACAAGTGTCTGGCGCCGTTGTTAGATCGCTTACTGCTGCTACAATGGCAGGTTATCAAGATTTATGTGAGTTTGAACGTATTGTTATGGACGGCGCACGAGCGATGGGACACAGTATCTCCGAGGTAGGTATTAACTGCGAGTTTTCCAGTACGACCATTTCACGAATATACCGTGAATATCAGGAATCCGATAAAACATCAAATCTCCGACATCGCTGCGACTAGAAAAACATCCTGCAAGAACGGGACCAACGGCGACTGAAGAGAATCGTTCAACGTGACAGGAGTGCAACCCTTCCGCAAATTGCTGCAGATTTCAATGCCAAATAAGAAACTCATACCGCTTTTTATATCTTTGTAAAAAAACAAAGCTACAACGAAGGTAATCGTGCAGATTGATGTGATTGCCGTAAGCTTAGTGACAACAGTGCATCCCAATTTAAGTTATACAATATAGCACTGAAGATGGTCACTCAGTGACAGAAAATCGATTTTGCAATAGTAAAAAATACACGACCAATGCTGTCTCTTTTTTCAAGTATACCTGTTATCTGGTCGTAGTGCACAAGACAACATGGAGTCGCCAATCAATAAGTTTCAAATCATTACATACGTAACATTTTTACTGGGAGCTCCGATTCTCGAAATGTGTCTGTTTTCTAATCCTACTAGCGTCTTTATAGCCATGACATCCCAGGTTCTTGAATTGCTTTAGACATATCGAACCAAAAAAGAGATGTACATCTGCATCGCATCTAGTGCAGTATGACAATGTGCGTTTGAATTGCAACTAGTACGGTCTAAGATAAATAACCTGTATTAATTTATAAGTTCCAAAGAATATCATTTGTTGTTGTTGTCGTTGTTGTTGTGTTCAGTCCGAAGACTGGCTTGATGCAGCTCTCCACGCCACCCAATCCCGTGTTAGCCTCGTCGTCTCCGAATAACTACTGCAACCCACATCCTTGTGAATCTGCTTACCGTATTCATCTCTTTGTCTCCCTCCACAATTTTTACCCCCTAAGCTTCCCTCCAATACTAAACTGGTGATCCCTTGATGTCTCAGATGGTGTCCTACCAATCGATCCCTTCTTTTGGTCAAGTTGTACCTCAAATTTCTTGTCTTCCAATTCTGTTTAACACAGCCTCATTAGTTACGTGATCGACCCATCCAGTCTTCAGCATTGTTCTGTACCACCACATTTCGAAAGTTTGTGTTCTCTTTTTACCTAAACTGTTTATCATCCATGTTTCATTTCCATATGAAGCTACACTCCAGAGAAATACCTTCAGAAAATACTTCCTAAGATTTAAATCTATATTGGATGTTAGAAAATTTCTCTTCTTCAGAAATGCTTTTCATGGCAGTGCCAGTATGCAGTTCATATCCTCTCTACATCGGCCATCATCAGTTATTTTGCTGCCAAATAGCAAAACTCTTCTGCTGTTTTAAATCTCTCGTTTCCTGATCTGCTTTCCTTAGCATCACCTGATTTAATTCGACTACATTGCATTATCCTCGTTTTGCTCTTTTTGATGTTCCTTTGTATTCTTCTTTCAAGACTCTGTCCATTCCGTTCAACTGACAGAATTTCAACCTCATCGGCAAACCTCAAAGTTTTTATTTCTTCTCCCTGATCTTTGATTCCTACTTCAAATTTTTCTTTCGTTTCTTTTGCTGCTTGTTCAATGTACACACTGAATAATATCGGGGATAGGACGCAAACCAGTCTTACTCCCTTCTCAACCACTGCTTCCATTTCATGCCCTTTGACTCTTGTAACCGCCGTCTGATTTCTGTACGACTTGTAAATAGCCTTTTGCTCCCTGTCTTTTATCCCTTTTACCTTTCGAATTCCAAAGAGAGCTTTCGCTAAGTCGACAAATACTATAAAAGTAGGTCTGCCTTCCCTTAACCTATCTCCTACAATATGTCGCAGGGTCAGTATTACCACGCGTGTTCCTACATTTTTTCGGAATCCAAACTAATCTTACCTGATGTCTACTTCTACCAATTTTTTCCTTTTTCTGAAAAGAATTCGTTTTAGTATTTTATACTATGACTTTTTAAACTGATAGTTCGATAATTTCCAAACCCCTCAGCAACTACTTTCTTTGGAATTGGAATTGCTACATTCCTCTTGAAGTACAAGGGTATTTCGCCTCGCTCATACATTTTGGACACCAGATGTAAGAGTATTGTCATGGCTGGATCTCCAAAGGCTATCAGTAGTTCTGACGAAATATCGCCTACTGCGGGGGCCTTGTTTCTACACTACAGGCCATTAAAATTGCTACACCACGAAGATTACGTGCTACAGGAGCGAAATTTAATCGACAGGAAGAAGATCTTATGATATGCAAATGATTAGCTTTCCAGAGCATTCACACAAGGTTGGCAAAAGTGGCGACACCTACAACGTGCTGACATGAGGAAAGTTTCCAACCGATTTCTCATACACAAACAGCAGTTGACCGGCGTTGCCTAGTGAAACGTTGTTGTGCTGCCTCGTGTAAGGAGGAGAAATGCGTACCATCACGTTTCCGACTTTGATAAAGGTCGGATTGTAGTCTATCGCGATTCCGGTTTACTGTATCACGACATTTCTGTTCGCGTTGGTCGATATCCAATGACTATTAGCAGAATATGGACTCGGTGGGTCCAGGAGGGTAATACGGAACCCGTGCTGCGTCCAACGGCCTCGTATCACTAGCAGTCGAGGTGACAGGCATCTTATCCGCATGGCTGTAACGCATCGTGCAGCCACCTCTCGATCCCTGAGTCAACAGATGGGGACGTTTGCAAGACAACAACCATCTGCACGCACAGTTCGACGACGTTTGCAGCAGCATGGACTATCAGCTCGTAGACCATGGCTGCGGTTACCCTTGACACTGTCTCACAGACAGGAGCGCCTGCGATGGTGTACTCAACGACGAACCTGGGTGCACGAGTGGCAAAACGTCATTTTTTCGTATGAATCCAGGCCCTGTTTACAGCATCATGATGGTTGCATCCGTGTTCGGCGACATCTCGGTGAACGCCCATTGGAAGCGTGTATTCGTCATCGCCATACTGGCGTATCACTCGGCGTGATGGTATGGGGTGCCATTGGTTACGCGTCTCGGCCACCTCTTGTTCGCATTGACGGCACTTTGAACAGTGGACGTTACATTTCAGATGTGTTACCACCCGTGGCTCTACCCATCATTCGATCCCTGCAAAACCCTACATTTCAGCAGGATAATGCACGACCGCATGTTGCAGGTCCTGTACGTGCCTTTCTGGATACAGAAAATGTTCGACTGCTGCCCTGGCCAGCACATTCTCCAGATCTCTCACCAAGTGAATAGTCTGGTCAATGGTGGCCAAGCAACTGGCTCGTCACAATATTGAAGCTGCATGGGCAGCTGTACCTGTACATACCATCCAAGCTCTGTTTGACTCAATGCTCAGGCGTATCAAGGCCGTTATTACGGCCAGAGGTCGTTTTCTGGGTACTGATTTCTCAGGATCTGTGCACCCAAATTGCGTGAAAATGTTAACACATGTCAGTTCTAGTATAGTATATTTGTCCAATGAATACCCGTTTATCATCTGCATTTCTTCTTGGTGTAGCAATTTTATTGGTCAGTGGTGTACTTATATCATCAGAGCAGTGTCATATCTTCCATCTCATCTTCACCTACGTTCTTTCTTTATTATTGCTTTCAAGTTCATCTCTCTTTTATACAACCTCTGTATACTCTTTCGACCTATCAGCTTTCCCTTCTTTGCATAGGATTGGTTTACCATCTGAGCTCTTGATATTCGCACAGCTGCTTCTCTTTTTTCCAGAAGCCACTTTAATTTTTCTGCAGTTGTTATGTATCTATCCCCTGCTGAAAAAACGCTTCCAAATCCTTGAATTGTCCTCTAACCATTCCTACTTAGCAATTTACACTTCGTCTCAATCTTATTTTTTAAACGCTTGTATTTTCTTTCGCCAGTTTCATTTGATGCATTTTTAAATTTTCCCCTTTCATTAGTTATATTCAGTATTTCTTGTGTTATCCAAGGATTCCTACTAGGTCTTGTATTTTTATGTATTTCATCATTTAAGATACTGAAAGCTAATAAGGTCTTATATTCCTCACCATGGGCCAGAAACGATCGAATTAGTGTTTCAAATGATGGTTCTGCAGAGAAGAATTCATGCTGCCTGTTCTTTTTAACAAGTTTTGCGTGAACATCTGCGCAAATGTTTACTTTATACTCCACTTACAACTGTGATATGTAAATCTGGCGAAAACTTGACTTGGAAATCGAAAGCGATGAACACAATGGTAAAATCTGTGTATTGGGAAAAGTCAGGGGTTTTTCTATAGTTCAGTTAGAGTTGATTCCGACGAACAGAAGAATAAAAAAATCTGTTTGACATACTGGCTGCTACGAAAAAGCCATCGCCAAAAACGCGTAAGGGTGCTAAACGAAATGCGGAAGCTGTGATGAGACAGAGCTGTTGCTTGAATAATCCGAGGACACCGGGACAGGCAGGAGGACAGTAAGCAGTACCCTCACATATTCGAGTCGGGGAAGAGTACGTAAAAACTCTACAGGGGCGTATTGGAAACGTGTTAGGGCTAGCAGCGGTATGGAAATGTCAATCGATTTCCGCTTAAGGTAGGTGACTGCACGTGCTACTCCATCGGAAACATGAAACCGGGTCGCTTCGCAGGTGTCTTTTTTTTTCTGCTACAACGACGAGAATCAGTGTATCACATGTTTATTATTGTGCTACGCCAAAGACTATAAGCCAAATGTCAGTGTATAGCCACGCATTTCCTTATCGTCATGCTTCTTGAGCTCCCTTACGCCATGCATATAGTGCAATGTGTCGGTGATGGTTCTTTTAACGACATCATTCGGGGGAAGGAGGGATGTTTTTCTCAACAAGCATTACATTAGTACAAGACGCCATAGTTTTAGAATTACCTTCGCCTGCGGTACCGCTGCTCGACGAACTGCGTCAGGGACCAGTAATACCCCTTATTATGTAGACAACTTTGAAAGATATCAAATAACGGCCCAAAATAACAGTTATTCCGCTTGACAAGGGAATGGTTTATTACTGTCTATAAACTTTTGTTGTGAGCTTTTAATCTGTCTCTAATGTTCGCAAGTGCGACGCCATCTTCCGCTTTTCAGCTTTCGTTTTCAACTAGCAGCTTCCGATAATAAGTGTTTCATAGCTCTTCAAACAACATATAAGTAAATAATAAATCGATGTGTGTGTTTTTAATATTCATGAAGTTTATTTAACAGCAAAGACGAACCTTAAAAAGAAAAACTGAAAGGACCATTCTAAGGAGTTAAGAGAGGCATTTGCGACAACCATTCTTTACGTACAGTAAATAAAAAATATAAGAATGTTTCTAATTTTCACTAAAACACAGCTTTTGTAAATGGTGAAACTGGATAGCTATTCCATCTAAACATAAAATACAGTTGGTTAACAAGAAGAAAAATCGAGACAGATGATTATGGATAACGAAGTGAATACGGACTTTCTTTGTACTGGCATTAAGAATCAATTGACAATGTTTACTCACATATTCAGTTCTGACATCATTTCTGTGAGCGTATTTTCACAGAGTGGTCATCTGTTCTTCATCTCATGCAAAAAGCAGCACATACAGTAACTAGCATTCTGTAATAAGTAATGGAGAATATGAAATGTTTGAAATTTTAACGGTAATGCGTCCCATGTAGTGAATTGTTCTACTCCACAGTTTCATATAGCATCGGAAGAAATTCTTTTGTTACACAAATTTATTGACATAATAATATTAGTAACAATAATAAACCCGTGTGGTACGTCGTTTGATATACTAATCCGTCACAATGTGCTTTCGGTTTTACAAGTGTAGCAATACAGACGTACTGTATGTGCACGGAGGATCAAAGCTTTACACGGTAATCAACGTATGTGATGGACAGTTTTGTAATCTGGGGAGCTATTACGGCTTTGCTACTGAACTCCACTCTCTAGCGCAGGATGGCAATTTGGGGACATACATTACTGCAGTTGGCGTAGTTCCCGTACTGGATGATTGATATTGGTTTCCACCGCCCTAATAGTAATTAGAACAGAGGAAACTACGTGTCACATTACTATACCGTGGCGCAGATCTCTACAGCCATGAAGGCGATACTTTGGAAAGTCGGATGTTCTTAGTTACCAAAGCACTTATTTATTATTTTCAGAGTTTCCCACTTGCAGACGATTCATTCGATATTCTTGCACCAGTAAATACAGTGTAATGTTCGAGAAAGTTTGTCTCTGGAAATTTGGGAATTTTGATGTAAGCCGTGATTCATAATAATTATAGCTTAAATACCACTGAACCAACATAGGTGACGTCGATACCAACATACGTCTATTGTTCAGCAAGGTAAAAGACCGTAGAAAATTGAGGTACTTCTGAGGAAGAGATGCGTGAGGTCCTCACCGATAGCGGACAAGATGGTATTCGCATTCAGAGACTGAAATAGCCAAATTCCCTTTCATTTGTTGGTTTAATATGCCACCAAACAATTAAATCCACAGAGAACGTGCCTGTCATGCAAAATATCACCTTAACCTTTTTCATCATTGTTAAGAATTTCCATAGCAGCCAGAACAACAATGTCCTGAGGTCAAAGATAACACAGTTAATAAAACAATGAAATTATTCAACGTTAATTTCCGCCCTTTACAAATGAAGTAAGAAACTTATTTATTAATACCAGACGCGTTTCGCTTTATTCTAAAGTTCTTCAGTGGTCACTATAACAAACTGGTTTTTTCTCTTGCAATTTTGTTTGTTATAATCATGAATAATTCGCATGCTTTGCTTACTACTAGTAATCATTTTTATTTTTTCCGTTACTCACGGTTTCTTGTTGTTTACTGCATTCTTCTTCGTAATCTACGTGTGAGTGTGTTCAGTTTTTGCACGCAGCATTTTCACTGCACTAAATATATTCACATTTCTGTGTTGGGATGTATCACTCTCCTCTCGCTATTTCGTGTTTCATTTTGCTGTTGCGGGATCCTTTCGTCTTTTGTTTGTTCTGGTGGTTGTTGAAGCGTCGCTCTGTGAGTGCTTATGTTTTCCAATTTCGTCGGCGATGTGGGGGGAGGCGGGGAGGGGAGCCGAGAGAGAGAGAGAGAGAGAGAGAGAGAGAGAGAATACATTTTTGAAATTTTATTTTAAAGTCGGAGTAATTATCTTTGTGTGTGTGTGTGTGTGTGTGTGTGTGTGTGTGTGTGCGCGAAGGGAGCTGGGAGCTAACATGTCTTTGCTACTGTGTGTGTAACTTATTCCTTTACTATGGTACAGTGGTGGATGGTCAAGGCTGAAGATATTGCCTATTTTGAGGAATTGTATTGTGGTGTCTAGGGTTTGTTCTTTCTCAACAATATGTTTTATTATTTTAAAGAGCGTCTGGTTGCTGATATTTATCTGGTCATTTATTATGTGTATTCTCTATTATTTCTTTTTGAATCTGGAAGTTTTTTTTGTAGGTTTAAGAGATGTTTCCTGTAGCTGACTATTTTCATGTCCGTTTCTATTGGTGTAGGGTGGTAGTTTTCTTATTGGAGGTGTTTTGGGCATGTTGGACGGCTAGTACCATATTTCCATGCATCTTCGTGTACCTTAAATCTTATTTCAAAAGTTCGCCTGTCTGTCCTAGGTATAGAGCATCACAGCTGTTACATTGGAGTTGGTAAATGCCAGCTTTTCGGTACATGCCAATTTCATCTTCCTTTTTTAGACATTTCTGTATAGAATTGATGCAATGGCATACTATTTTTATTCCTTGTTCCTTGAGGATGTTTCCGATTCCGTGTGCCACTTTGTTTCCGTTTGTAAGTAAGTACCAGCTTCTGTGTTGAGTTTCTATGTTGTTCTCTTGTTGTGTAGTGTGGTGGTGATGGTGTACAGGTGTTTGTGGTGGGTGTTGTGGGTCACTGCATTTGTGTGGTGTGATGTTTTTTTCGTATATATAGTTTTTTAATTTTCATGTTTTTCCGGATTTTCTTGTTTATATTTGGTACTAGGTATTCTTGGTATCCATCATGTTTAGCTATCTGAACAGTCATATCCAACTCCTTGTTATAGTTATGTTTGTCAAGTGGCTCCGGGTGATGTCAGATTTTTTTTTGCGCTTGTGGGTGGCTAGATGATCGATATAAAATTGTGTCTGTTTGGGAGTTTTTCCAGTAAATGCTGAGTGAGTGTTGATTATTTTTCTTTGTGATCTATATCTAGGAAATTTATATGGTTTGTTTTTTCTGTCTCTAGGGCGAACATAAGGAGATTTACAAACTAAACAAAGACATAAATTTTGGGTTTGGAAAGGCCTATAAATACTTGATTGTACCAAAAATGTCACTGACGAGGGTTATTTCTAACATTACGTACGGAAGATTTGAGGAAGTAAAAGAATTATTCCTGACGTTTTGAGTGAATGTTTCTGCGCTTACTTGCGCTGACTTGCTAAAAACAATTTTGCAACTGGCAAAGAGCAATAAATTGTGCAGCCTTTAAGGAGGAAGTGTATGGAGAAAGTTGATTAAGGTTTTTCTTCTTTTTCTTGTAAGCTCCATAATCAAACTCTCGGAAAGGAAACATACAGGAACATCCAACAACAGGACCGTTGGATTTGGCAATGAAAACGCCCAAAAAATTTTTAATAATCTTGAAAATTATATAAATTTTCTCTCATTTAATCCTTTTGCACATATTTTTGTGTTATTTGATGTTCTTCTATTATGGGTTCGGTATACAGACCTTTTTTTCAAATTGCAAAATTTTGATGTTATGGAAATATATGTAATTTTTTGAAAGAAAAATATAATTTATAGTAAATAACACCATGAAATATTCATAACATGCCTTAAACATAATTTATAACAAATTAAATTAAAAAAACTGAATGCAAAGTGTCGTCCACGGTATGACTAAAAACGTATATAGAAAATTTTAAAACAGCAGCTTCTTTGGCGCTATCGGGTCTTCGCCTTTTAGACTTCCAAATATCCATCATGGGTATACAGCCAGTGACTGAAAGGTTTGTACGCAGCTCCTTTTCGCATTGAGGGTCAATATGTTTATTCATCACTAAATTAATCATCATGTATGAAAGAACTGAAGTGACATGGTGATTAAATATTTATATTCCTACTATCTACGCCATTAGTGCGGCAATTAAGAATTAGTTAAAAGTATCTCTGCATCACCATCTGGAAAAAAAAGGCGAGTTTAATATTTGGCTGCAGTGTTACCTGATCGTCTGGAGACACATGTGTTTATCATTGACTGTACCTTGCTGACGCTAATCTAACAACTGATGCTACAGGATATTGATTCATCCATTGCTGAGTGAAAATAAGACGCAGTTTTGCTGCTGAAAGTCTTTGAACACCAGGTTGAAGACTCTGTGGTATCAACTTTTGCGTCCAATAATATAGAGAGTGTTTTCGTGATATATAGGAATATATTTAAGATATAGCGAGATCTCAAGCGTTTTATGTAAAGAAGATATTTCGCATGCAACAAACAAAATCTTTTTGAGGAATTATTTGACTTTTCAATTATTTGTGTTGTTTGGTTACTTATATTGATTTTAATAATTAAATTTTACCATTTTTCTTTTCTGTGGGAACGCAGTTTTAATTCTGAGGTTGAATACAAATGGTAATTAAATATATGTAGCAGCAAAACACCAAAAATATTTGTCGTTCTATCTATTTATGCATCAGCTCACTGAATTTTTTGAACAATTTTTTGGAGTTACGAGATACAAGATTGCTGACTTCTTGTTCAAACATGTTTCCAAAGGCTTCAGACTAAAATTTATCTTCCCTAAAATACTCAACAACTCAACAACTAACGAAAAACACTATTTTGCTTTATTGACGCATTCAGATACAGTGTTATTCATGCGCACATTGTTGTTTCAGAAAATAAAACTGCAAGACATGACGTACCAGCACATAGAACTTTCCTCCAAGTTTTTAACACACAGCACAGGTGCACAGTATTCACACCGTTTGTAACGCGACAAAAGTCAGTAAGATAGTCGAACTCTTCCTGTACGCGTCCTGACATGTCACGGTTGATATCAACCTCCCCATTAATTATCCTTCCTTGCACATCTTCCAAATTAATTGTCAGTGGAAGAGAACAAAACGGTCCCTGACGTAACCCCATCTGAAGAAATTACGTGGAGTGAAGTTAGGTGACAGCGGAAGCCACCGAAGACGAATAGAGTCAAGATGAGAAGCACCTCCAACACTACGCTGAGGCAGTATGGCACTGAGGTTTTCACAAACGGCTGAAAGTGTAGTGGATAAAAAAAATGGTTCAAATGGCTCTGAGAACTATGGGGCTTAACATCTGTGGTCATCAGTCCCCTAGAACTTAGAACTACTTAAACCTAACTGACCTAAGGACATCACACACGTCCATGCCCGAGGCAGGATTCGAACCTGCGATCGTAGCAGTCGCGCGGTTCCGGATCTAGTGGATCACTGACTTGTTGCAAAATCAGATCTTCACTGTCTCACTGTAATCGTGGCAAAAACCATTGCTGCAGCATGTCCGGTTGCGCAGTCTTCGAGAAGAAAAATTGTCCATAAATTTTTGAGGAGCATGTAACCTAAAACTTGGTTGAATCACGAATGTCTTCCACAACCTGGAGTGGATGTTCTGTGTCCCAGACAGGTACGTTATGACGATCCATCCTACTATACAAACGGCACATTGCTTCGTTACTGTAAACAAATTTCTGTAAAGAACCGTCTTCCTACGGTAGTAATTATCGCCCCCCCCCCCCCCCCCCCCCGGTAGCTGAGTGGTCAGCGCGACAGAATGTCAATCCTAAGGGCTCGGGTTCGATTCCCGGCTGGGTCGGAGATTTTCTCCGCTCAGGGACAGGGCGTTGTGTTGTCCTAATCATCACCATTTCATCCCCATCGCCGGGCAAGTCGCCGAACTGGCGTCAAATCGAAAGACTTGCACCCGGCGAACGGTCTACCGGACATTTACATTTACAGTAATAATAAACATCAGAACGAGCACATTGTCCCAAGCAAGCGCATGTATGAACTGCAGTCGATATGGTTTTACACCTTGCGTAGATTGCGCCAGACAGATGGCTGTTGTATTATAGTTCTCTGCTCGCAAGTGTCATGGATCTCTCCGGGCTCCTGACGAATTAGAAGAAACTAGCATCCCTGCCGTAGAGAAGCAAAGGGAAGAGTTGAAAGCAAATAAGTGGCCAGGTTCAACGGAATCCCAATTCGGTTTTCCAGAAACTACTCTACGGCGGTGGTGGCTTACTTAGACTGCATTTATAGCGAATTTCTCGCCCAGCAAAAAGTCTCAAACGAATGTAACAAAGCATAACTGGCTCCTGTGTATAAGAAAGGTGAAAGAACTGACCCACCTAATTACAGTCCAATTTCGTTAACATCGGTTTGCTGCGGAATTCTTTAACACTTTCTGAGTTCGAATATAATATATTTCCTTGAGACAGGAAAGCTTTTGTCCACCAATCGGCACAAAATTAGAAAGTGCTGCTTGCGCGAAACTCAGATTGCCCTTTACTCACATTATATTCGACAAACCATTGATGGGGGGCAAAAGGCAGATTTTACATACCTAAATTTCCGGGAAGCATTTGACACGGTGCCCCACCGTAGACTGCTGACGAAGGACCGAGAATACTGTTTTGGTTCCCAGATATGTGAGTGATTCCAAGACATTACGTAACAGAACTCAGTATGTGGTCCTCAACGGCGAGTAGGGCATCGATAGAAGTGTCCGAGGGAAGTGTAATAGGACTGCTTTTATTCTCTATATGTAAATGACCTAACGAACCGGGTGAGCAACAAGGATGCTCTGGTGTGCGGGAAGGTGTTGTCGTTGTATGACGGTAGCAATATACGGGATGACTTACATAAAACTTCTAGTTGGTGTGATGAATGTTAGCTTGCCCTAAATGTAGAGAAATGTAAGCTGTTGCGAGTGAGTAGGAAAGGTCTGAATACAGTCGCTTCGCTTCAATATCTAACCGTAACGTTGCTGAGCGATAGGAAATGGAATGAGCACGTCAGTTTGGTAGTAGCGAAGGCGAATGCCCGGCTTCGTTTTATTGGGAGAATTTTGGTAAACTGCAGTTCATCCATAAAGGAGGCAGCGAATACAATGCTAGTGCAAGCAGTTCTTGAGTACTGTTCGGATCCCAACCATATCGGATTAAAGGATGACTTCCAAAGCAATCCAGAAGCGTGCTGCTACATTTGTTACCATTAGAGTCGATCAGGAAGCAAGCATTACGGAGGTGTTTTGTGAACCCAAAATGGAATCTGTGGAGGAGAGTCGATTCTCTTTCCACAGGGGCTATCGCGCAAATTTAGGAACCGGCGTTTGAGGCCAATTGCAGAACTATTCTGCTGCAGTCAACGTACACTTCGCGTAAGCATCGTAAAGATAAGATGCGAGAAATCAGTATTCCTAAGGAGGCTTCCAGACAGTCGTCTTTTCCTCGCTCTAGTTTCGAGTGGAACAGGAAAGGAAATGACATACGGTAGTTTGCGGATTATGTTTGTCGATGTCACACGCTCCATCCACACGCTCCACATTGTTTGCTGACGATCCCAGCCAGCCTGTTTTCTTTGCATCACATCAGCTGCCAGTTTCAAGAAACGTTTTTTACCATCCAACCATTGTTCTCCCTGTTGAGACTTTTACCTGATATCTGGTTCTAAATCGTAAGCCGACTCGTCAAGATTGACACATATATGGCGAATTTCAAGGATGCAGAAATACACGTACCATTACATGCAGTAATAAGACACGGCTGCTCGGAGTGGTTCGCGCTGCAACTACGCCACAGAGCGTATTACGAATCAAAATTCGGAGAGATGCCCCATACACTGTTATGTATCATTTTCTTGGTTGTCCTGTAGTTTTTGCACAATCGCCTCCTGAAACGCCAAAGGTACTTACGAGTAATCCTGTATAGCAAAACGGCAAAGGGGAAGACATGCGATGTGATTTAAACAAATAATAGTTGAAGGTTCGGAGGAGAGCTTCTGTAAAGTATCGAAGATAGGAGACGAGGTACTGGCGGAATTAAAGCTGTGAGGACGGGGTGTGAGTCGTGCTTGGAGAGCTCAAATGGTAGAGCACTTGCCTGCGAAAGGCAAAGTTCCCGAGTTCGAGTCTTGGTCCGGCACACAGTTTTAATCTGCCAGGAAGTTTCATACCAGCGCACACTCCGCTGCAGAGTGAAAATCTCATTCTGGAAATAATAGTTGGCTGGATTATTGATGCCGGCCGGTGTGGCCGAGCGGTTCTAAGCACTTCAGTCTGGAACCGCGCGACTGCTACGGTCGCAGGTTCGAATCCTGCCTCGGGCATGGATGTGTGTGATGTCCTTAGGTTAAAAAAATGGCTCTGAGCACTATGGGACTTAACATCTATGGTCATCAGTCCCCTAGAACTTAGAACTACTTAAACCTAACTAACCTAAGGACATCACACAACACCCAGTCATCACGAGGTAGAGAAAATCCCTGACCCCGCCGGGAATCGAACCCGGGAACCCGGGCGCGGGAAGCGAGATCGCTACCGCAAGACCACGAGCTCTGGACTGTCCCTAGGTTAGTTAGGTTTAAGTAGTTCTACGTTCTAAGGGACTGATGACCTCAGAAGTTAAGTCCCCATAGTGCTCAGAGCCATTTGAACCATTTGATTATTGATTTGGGGGAGGGGACTAAACAGCGAGGTCATCGGTCCCATTGGATTAGGGAAGGATGGGGAAGAAGTCGGCCGTACGCTTTCAATGGAACTATCCCGGCATTTGCCAAAACGATTTAGGGAAACCAATGAAAACCTTAAACAGGAGGAACGGACACGTGTTTGAACCGTCGTCCTCCCGAATGCGAGTCCCGTCTGCTAACCTCTGCGCCACCTCGCTCGCTAACTAATAATGCTAAGCGGTTGGTTGGCCATGGGACGAGGGGGCGGGAGGGGGACAGGATACGTTATTTACACTTGTAAAGCCGTAGAATTATACCATTTCCCACCTTTTCACTCCATGCTCCTCCTTTACAGAAGCAATATACTTTCACACCATGTACAGGTGATTCAAAAGTAACTGTACACTTATTTCCGAGTTACAGTGCGTAATGGCATTTGTTGTAGGCATAACATAATGGGCCAATGCAGGCTTTTGGCGTGTCGCGTTCGCCTGCATATCGACTGATGTTGATTTCTCGACAGTGCTCCTGCAATTTCAGTCGTGAGGCAAGAGAGTATCTCAAAGTTGCTTATCCCGATAAATCGAGAGGTCGTGCAGGACCAGTTGCTTGGCCCGCCAGATCTTTGGGTCTTAAACACTGGACTTTCTACCGTTGGGATCGTCTCAGGAAGCTCGTGTACGGTCTTTCAAGTGAGAATGTAGCACAATTACAGCAGCGAACTGAAAATATCTATGCAACTGTGCGCAATGAGATGAACGGAGCCCGCTACATTCCGAGAACGGTAAGAAGTTGAGCATGTCACTGACTTTGTCTACATTGACATCATTGTGAAGATGTTCTGGGGTAAACGTACAGTACGTCGTTGAGTTGAATTACCTGTCGTTGCTTTCTGAGAACAATTAATTTTGCGTCGATCGTGTTGCACTTGTGGTTCTGAAACCTTCCCGTGGAATAAATAAAAGAAATAATCATTGAACTTAATGCGTTTAGACGATAACCTTCCCGTCTAGAACAAAATAATTTTACTTATTTAACGTAGTTTCCATCTAATGAAAGAAAGAAAGAGAATTGAACTTTTTGTGCCTTGCAGCTTTCCTGTGTGGACTTGCTTTTGATAACGTGTCTGATCTGATAGTCTTCAGCGTAAACAATTTTGTACGCCTTGTGCCTTTATTGGTAACGATATTAATATGACTGATCAAAAGAAGATTATTTCGACGTGAACATATAAGCTTACGCCGTGGCCCGTAGCACTGGTTGTCTATGCAGTAAAGCTGAAAACACGCATACATATTTTCCTTACCTTTTATTTTACTGCGTCGCCTCTGGATAACGTCATCTGACTGCATGTCTGAATATACTCACTCTGATCTGTTGTTGATAATTATTTGTGTTGGCATTCATTTACTGGGACTGCAAATATGTGAGCTAAATCAGTACTTATTATTCATTTGTTTTTTGATTGAAGTTACTGGTGAAAAATTCAATGTCATTATTAAATAAAAAAAATTGAGAAAACTCAACAAAAGTTAAATCTTGTGGTTATTGGGTTCAATGAAAAATAATACGATATTGACTGAGATAAACTGATCTATTCTGAAAATGATTGAGTATAAATTTTTAGCTCTTTATAATGATTCAATTTATTAAACTTTAGTCTGGGGATCGTTTACATAAAACAGATTAAAAATGTAACAACGAACATACAATATGCAGCTAGCGCTTAAATACCTGTGATGTCTTCATGACGTCGATTTTAAGTAATTCATAAATAATTACTTATTATATAATTATAGTATTCATCAAGTAATATATAGCTGGTGGCGAACAGGCACACCGCTCTGTCTCTCTACACAGCTTCACTGCACAAAGGTTGACTCAAGAGTGTTGTATCGACAATGCTGCGCGCTTCTCGCCACGCTCCCTATGTATCAATGCGCGGGCCCTCCCGCCAACAAAGAGCTTGGTGCGGATACTTCACTGTCACCATCGATATGCAAAGAACTTAAATAAATTTTACAAAACATTTTTCTTAACATTTTCCTTGCATATTTCAATCCGTACTCTAACGCATAACTGTGAAATAAATAATCTCCGACAAAACTTTGTTTAACGTTTCCTTCTCGTTTTGATGCATAAGTTAGACCCACGAAGTATGTACAGTTACTGTTGATTCACCCCGTATATCGAAACATCTCGTACACTTACCTCGAATATTCTCAGACAGTAGCGTGCCGTTCTGCTTTGTTCCTCACCTGCGACAGTGAGTATATGAGTACAGGACCTCGTTTTCTTTCTCTTGTCTTCACAATATTGAGCTGTGCAGAAGTGGAAAGAAGACTGCACGGTTATTACGAAGCGCCTTATGAACCGAGTCGCACTGTGGCCGCCACCGTTCCGTAGTGGGTTTCCATGGCGACGGGCGCCCGGGGCGCCAGCAGTTTGCGAGCCGTCCGCCCCAGGGATCCCGCAGAAAGGGACGGGTCCCGGCAGCGCTCCCCCGGGAAATACCTACGCTCCGACAGCTCTGTAGCGGCCTACAGCGCACCAGCGCTCGCCGATTTCGCATTCGTAGACGTGCCGGCGAAATCCGTGAAACTACATGAACTAGACCGGGCGCGTCACGTAATATCAGATCCTAAGCCGTCCAATATTACTGCCGGAGCAGAAATGCGGGCACGTGTTAAAACTGCGGCGACATGACTAGCGTCGCATCTGTAAGGTGGATAATTTGAAGCAGCAACCAGCCGCAAGTATGGTTTTAAAAAAGTGTATTTAAATCAAACCATTTCGGATTTACTACAGATTCATATTGAGATGTCTATTACAATTTTTCTTGCTTCTTTTCTGGAGCCCCTTTTTGTAATCTTTATTGGTTTTGAGCAGTAAGTTACAAAAACAAAAAAATTCTCCTTTAAAATGCAATAAAATTACGAGAGATGTTTTTGTTTCTTTTTCATCTTCATGAAAACATACATGAAATATTTTGAAGTTAATAAAACACGAAACGTGGCGTAAACGTATGCGTGTAATTCCGTGCGACGAATTTGTCGTGTATTTGTGTTACTCATTCTTAAGTATCCACATTTTAGTAAGTTTGATATGTGAGTGCTGTTAAGTTCGTGGGGAAATACTTCAACACACAACATTCTACGTTTCATGGTGCTCACACGGTCGACATTTATAAAATTTGGTCCAACTTTAAATGAGGAACAAAAACATTAGTTTCTAGAGTGATGGAGTAGTAAAGATGTTAAGTTACAGGCGTTGTGTAAAATACATGGATGTAGTATAATACGTGTTTCCTGAACCGATGGCCGGCCGGAGTAACCGTGCGGCTCTAGGCGCTACAGTCGGTCGCAGGTTCGAATCCTGCCTCGGGCATGGACGTGTGTGCTGTCCTTAGGTTAGTTAGGTTTAATTAGTCCTAAGTTCTAGGCGACTGATGACCCCAGAAGTTAAGCCGCATAGTCCTCAGAGCCATTTGAACCATTTGAACCGATGAAATTCATTTATTGGTCGAAAAGAGAAGTAACATTACATTATATAGAGCCTAATTTGGTACTTTGTTAGATGCTTAAGCTTACACAAACAAGTATAATATATTGACAATGACAGGTTTGTGGGAGTCAATTACCTAATTAGATCATATGTGTGTCATATTGTGGTAAAGTAAAGTATTTGTACCTTGAATAGAGTCAGTGTTGAGCATGTTCTCTACATGCACAAGAGCACAGTTAAGTATGTCTTTCCTTTCTTTTGTTGTTGAAGTCGTAAAAATGTGTAGAAACATCTAATCTAACCCACGAGAGACGTTCAATAACGAAAGTGACAATTTTTTTTTTTGTTTTTTTTGAAAGCAGAGTAGTTTTAATGAGAATTACAATACGGTATATTATTCCCAGCTCTTTTGGCTGCAAAACCCTATTTTTCAACATAATCTTCGTTGAATGCGAGGGTCTTACGCCACCTTACTGGGTTCAAAAATAGTTCAAATGGCTCTGAGCACTATGGGACTTAACAGCTATGGTCATCAGTCCCCTAGAACTTAGAACTACTTAAACCTAACTAACCTAAGGACATCACACAACACCCAGTCATCACGAGGTAGAGAAAATCCCTGACCCCGCCGGGAATCGAACCCGGGAACCCGGGCGTGGGAAGCGAGAACGCTAACTCACGACCACGAGCTGCGGACCACCTTACTTGGACGGCCGGTGTCACTCCATTGGCCGACGTCGGAGCCAACGTCTTGCTGCGTCAGTAACGCCCCCCCTCCCCCTCTCCCTCCCCCACCCCCTACACATCATCGACGTACTACTTCCCACGGAGTGCATCCTTCATTGCGCCAGACAGATGTAACACGGTGGGTACGAGATCCGGGGTGTAGGATGCCTGAGGAGGAACAGTCTAATGAAGTTCTGTGACCTCCTCCTCGGGTGCGCAGACTTATGTCAGGCTTTGCGTCGCCATGGAGAAGAGAAGTCTATTTGCATTTTTGTCGCGAGGAACACACTGAAATTGTTTCTTCTTCAATTTCCTGAGGGTAACACAGTAGACTTCTGAGTTGATCGTTGCACCGTGAGGGAGAACAGAATACAAAATAACCCCTTCAGAGTCCCAGACCATTGCTGTTGTGCGGGTGCGGCTTTGAAATTTTTCTTTGCAGGAGAGGTGGTGTGGAGTCACTCTATGGATTGCTGTTTTGTTTCCGTTTCGAAATAATGAACCCGTGTTTCAACACCTGTGACGATGTACAAAAAAAAATTGTCAGCGTCAGCCTCTTAACGGGCAAGCTATTTTTCGCAGATGGCCCTTCGTTGCTCCTTATGGTGTTCTGTTGGGCGGCCGGGAAGCTAGAGTGCACACACTATTCAGCACACCACCTTCGTTGCTCCTTATGATGTTCTGTTGGGCGGCCGGGAAGCTAGAGTGCACACACTATTTAGCACACCAAGTGGTGGATGAGTGTGTCAGCATTACCAACGTGGATGTCCAGTTATGCAGCGTGGAATTTGATTATGACCCGTCAATCACCTCGAATGAGAATGTTCGCACGTTCCAACATCGCTCGTTGCTCTTTTTATGCCAAATTTAAAAGAACGCAAAATCCCAAAGATTGGCAAAGTTTTGCAGAAGTTCGAAATGTGACGCGTACTTCAATGCGAGATGCTTTTCATAATTTCCACAACGAAATTCTGTCTCGAAATCTGGCAGAAAACCCAAAGACATTCTGTTCATACGTAAAGCACACCAGTGGCAAGACGCAATCAATACTTCACTATGCGATAACAACGGTGAAGTCACTGATGACAGTGCCACTAAAGCAAACTTATTAAACACGGTTTTCCGAAACTCCTTCACCAAAGAAGGCGAAGTAAATATTCCTAAATTCCAGTCAAGAACAACTGCCAAGATGAGAAACATTGAAGTAGATATCCTCGGAGTGACGAAGCAGCTTAAATCACTTAATAAAGGCAAGCCCTCCGGTCCAGATTGTATACCAGTCACGTTCCTATCAGAGTATGCTGATAAAAATAGCTCCATATATAGCAATTATATACAACCAATCGCTCACAGAAAGATCCGTACCTAAAAACTGGAAAACTGCTCAAGTCACATCAATACCCAAAAAGGGAAGTAGAAGTAATGTGCTGAATTACAGGCCTATTTCACTAACGTCGATTTGCAGTATATACATATACTGTATTCGAACATTATGAAGTACCTCGAAGAAAACGATTTATTGACACATAGTCAGCACGGTTTCAGAAAATATCGTCCTTGTGAAACACAACTAGCTCTTTATACTCATGAAGTAATGAGTGCTATCGACAGGGGATGTCAAATTGATCCCATATTTTTAGATTTCCAGAAGGCTTTCGACACCGTTCCTCACAAGCGTCTTCTAACCAAACTGCGTGCCTACAGAATATCACCTCAGATGTGCGACTGGATTCATGATTTCCTATCACATAGGTTACAGTTCGTAGTAATAGAAGGAAAGTCATCGAGTATTACAGAAGTAATATCCGGCGTTCCCGAAGAAAGTTCCCGATCTATATTAACGACATAGGAGACAATCTGAGTAGCCGTCTTAGATTTTTTGCAGATGATGCTGTCATTTATCGTCTTGTAAAGTCATCAGATGATCGAAACGACTTGCAAAATGATTTAGATAAGATTTCTGTATGGTGCGATAAGTGGCAATTGATCCGTAATAAGGAAAACTGTGAAGTTATTCACATGAGTGCTACAAGAAAGCCGCGCGGGAATAGCCTTGCGGTCTAAGGCGCTGCAGTCATGGACTGTGCGGCTGGTCCCGGTAGAGGTTCGAGTCCTCCCTCGGGCATGGGTGTGTGTGTTTGTCCTTAGGATAATTTAGGTTAAGTAGTGCGTAAGCTTAGGGACTGATGACCTTAGCAGTTAAGTTCCATAAGATTTCACACACATTTGAACAGTTTTTGAACTAAAAGATATCAGATAAATTTCGATTACGCGATAAGTCACACAAATCTGAAGGCTGCAAATTCAACTAAATACTTAGGGATTACAATTACAAATAACCTAAATTCGAACGATCACATAGATAATATGGTGAGTAGAGCAAAACAAAGACAGCTATTCATTGGCAGAACACTTAGAAGGTGCAACAGGTCTACTAAAGAGACTGCTTACTCCACGCTTGTCCGTCATATTCTGGAGTATTGCTGTGCGGTGTGGGATCCGCATCAGGTGGGACTGGCGGATGACAACTAAAAAGTACGAAGAAGAGCAGCTCGTTTTGTATTATAGCGAAATAGGGGAGATAGTGTCACAGACATGATACGTGAATTGGAGTGGCAACCATTAAAACAAAGACGCTTTTCGTTGCGACGAGATCTTCTCATGAAATGTCGATAACCAGTTTTCTCCTCCGATTGCGAAACCATTCTGTTGGCACCCACCTTAATCCGGAGAAATGATCATCACGATAAAATAAGGGAAATCAGGGCTCGCACAGAAAAATTGAAGTGCTCGTTTTTCCTGCGCGCCTTTCGAGAGTGGAACGGTAGAGAGACAGCTTGAAGGTGGTTCATTGAACCGTCTGCCAGGCCCTTTATTGTGAATAGCAGAGTAATCACGTAGATGTAGATGTAGATGCAGGAGTCACAACTGTGTACGACAGACTGGCATAGGGAGGTGGGGCAGGTTTGCTCAACTTTGTTGCATGATGACAAACGCCTCGCCGATCGTCTCACCGTGCTTTGGTTCACTGTCAGGCCTCCGCCGGCATACTCTAAGCGCTTACGAATATCTGCGATGCTCTGGTCTTTTGGCAAAAGAAACTCAGAGACAGCTCTCTGCTTGCAATGCTCCTCCGTTACAGACACCGTTTTGAACGCTACGTATAGCGTTGCCACTTGTCAGTACTTCGTGAAAATATAGGAGCTGATGTCCTACAAAAATGTCATGAAACTATAGGGGCTGAAGTCCGACAGAAAATTCCATATTTTTCAACTTAAACTGGCCGAGAAAAAACTGTGTTGCATTACTTGTTGAAAGCTCCTCCTTATATGAATTTTATATTACATATAAAATAGCATGATCATATATTCGTATCTTCCTTAGCAGCCAAATAATTTAATGTCTCAGCACTGAACATGGGCGTTAGATGAGGGACATCATGTACAGTACCAAAGCATAATATGTTTTTTGTTACAGTGATAAAGCTGAATTTCGATCATCGAATCTAAAGTTATATTCTACATGATAAATATTGATACGAGATATCTTATTGACTGGCCATTATACGTAAGAAATTAGCTGTTAGCGCGCTGTTGAGGCACAGGATTATGGTTTTTCGGGAGGAGGGGTGGTTAGGTTTGAGGAACAACAAACTGCGGTCTGTGAAACTAACGACACGGCTATGGCTACCCTCCCGTCTGCCTCTGTAGCGGGAGAAAATACTCCTAACAGTTCTCTGGGTATAGTACTGCCCTCTGACACGTGGATTCCTTCTCGAACAGGAGGATCCTCCAGTGGTTGCTGCGTACAGGTATCTGTACACCACACTATAACAGAATGCGTTTTATACCAAACGATGAAGGCAGCGACCAAATTATCAGCTGACCTGCTCTCTATTTTAGGAGAAGATGAATCGAATGAGGTCCGTGATTTAAGGTTCTGTGTGACGTCTGAGCTTCTCCTTTCTATCATAGGTAGAATATTTTAATATGTTTCCAGTGCGATGGTTTCATCTATTATTTTCCCATTGTTCAACCACGCATAGCTCCCTGTTACACTTTTTTAGGTGTTGTGTAGTTAACGTCTGAGTATGTTAATCACAAAATGCCCTGAGGAGTACCTCGTTTAGTGTTCTGTGTGAAAGTGTGAGTATTCCAGAGTGTCAGAGGGTTACATTTAATACTCTCCCTTTTCATCATCTTTTGGATGTACTCAATTTTATTATGATAACACACCTAATGTGGTCTGACTCTTACGCCGGTCGCTGGGCCGAGCGGTTCTAGGCGCTTAACTCCGGAACCGCGCTGTTGCTACGGTCGCAGGTTCGAATCTTGGCTCAAGCATGAATGTGTGTGATGCCCTTAGGTTAGTTAGGTTTAAGTAGTTCTAAGTCTAGGGGACTGATGACCTCAGATGTTAAGTCCCATAATACTTAGAACCATTTAAACGACTCTTAACGTGGACAACTTCCCGAATGTTGGAACTTCGTAATTATCCACCTACAGTGTAGAATTATAACGATTATAAACTGAAGATGCGTCTATGCTGAAATGAAACCGGTGCTTGCAAACAAAGCACCTTCATATAGCTATGCTGCTTTTGGAAAAACGTCATTATTCTTAAGTATTTTAATCTTTATAATTTCTATGATAATTTGAATGATTATTGAGTGTTAAGTCTTTTTCTATTTTTTTACTATTCACATTGCTGCCAACAGCCTTGCATCAGTGATAACACCGGTTCCCGTCAGATCACCGAAGTTACGCGCTGTTGGCCTTGGCTAGCACTTGCCGACTGTTGTTAGCAAGCGGTGTGCACTCAGCCCTTGTGAGGCCAATTGAGGAGCTACTTGAATGAGAAGTAGCGATATCAGCCACGAAAACAGACAAAGGCCGGGAGAGCGGTCTGCTGACCTCATGTCTCTCCGTATCCGCATCCAATGACGCCTAAGGCGGCCGGTCGGCACCGTTGGACCTCAAAGGCCTGTTCGGGCGGTGTTTGTATTCACATTGCTGTTGAATGCCCTGTACATATCAGCATCACCACTAGTTTGAAATAAATCTGAAATCGGTATTGGTTTTATTTAGCTGAACTTCTTCAAAACTTACTTGTGGCTGGTTGCTAATTTAAATTATAAACTTCGTAATTGTACTAAAATCACGGTTCTCATAATGTCTACATTCGACAAAACGGCGTTTATCTTCGCATCTACTGATGCAGCTACTACAATTATACGTCATGCATTTATGATTAGGATCACAAGCAGGAACTAAGCAATAAATGCCTGTTGAACGACTCTCGGCCTATTAACCAGGTAAATTGACACACTTGCCGTACATTGTGACCTACTTCTTTACTCTAGACCAACAACTACACAGACACTCCACAAGCTGCTATAGAGCACATGGTGGAGGGTACTTCGTACCAATAATATCGATTTTCTGCCGTATTGACCGGGGGGAAAGTGACTCTATATGCCTCTGTACCGCGCGCTATTCCTTTCCTCTTATTCTCACGTTCCTTAAGCGAGACGTACGATGGTTAGAAGCAAAATGCTCAGTTTTCTTCGAATATGGATTCTATAAATTCACCGAAAAGAGTTTTGCGATGAATCCGTCGTCTTTCTTACAAGGATTCCGTGATTATTTTTGTTGCACTTCCGTGCTGTCAGTACCGACCTCTATCGATCGGTCTGTTGTCATGACTTGCTGATGAGAACTTTAGACACTGGAACAATACTCTAGAGTTGTATGTAGTATCCTTCATCAGTGCTTTACATGTTTCCAGAACCCTTCCAAAAAATATGCCTTCCATTCTCCTCCCTAGAACTATTAATGTGTGTTCGTCCCATTTCAGATAGTTCCATAGTATCAACAGCAAGTTTCTCTTCAGAGTGTCGCCTTTCGTGACTGACTAAAGTATTACAAAATCTATTTGGCCGGAACAGACACTGGTGGAAAAATTCTGCCCTCTTACGTCATATACAGAGAACATCGCAAATTAAAGCTTTTTCTTATGTTTTCTTTAGGTCGCTTTCTTGTCTGTATTTTTGTTTGGCACAAATTTTCTTTTGTGGCGGCGTTCGTAGCGACAAGCAATTCGCTGTAGAATCGGCTTACGAAGTCACCGCCACACTTTTAATAGCGGGCCGACCGGTCCGCTGGAACAGTGAACAGAAAGATGAAAACCTAAACACTCTGATTAAATAAAAGTCGGTACTTATCTTTATTAACGAAGATACAGATACACAGTAGTGAACTTCGTGTCTACAGAGATCTGTCTAGTTCGAGTGGGAGCGGCTAGGTCAGCGTCGGCTGACAACAAACAACAACTCTGCTGCGATGAACACACAACTGACTAGCAAGTACACAATTCGGTGGCTAGTATACAACTGAGCGGGGAATACAGAACTGTCCTAGCGCTCGCGACTCCAGCGCTTAAGAAACCAGAAGCCAGCGGTGGCGCGCGCAGACTTGCGGCGATTTCCTGTCTCGCTGGCGCTGCTTATGCGGACGGCTTCCGGACTTTGATGCTGCCAACCTTTTTGGCAGTGGGCTCGGGTGGCATTACTGGCTAGGATATAACACTCCTCCCCCCCGAATCGCCGCACCGTCGTTGAATAATGACGTGGCGAGCGTCGACGGCGGGGGAGGGGTCTGGCCGCAGGCGTAGCGGACGAGACCGGGGCGGAGACTGTTGTCGGTGGCAGTCCCCGGTCCGCACCCCAGCATTGGCTGCGCGGGGCCTCGGGAAACACCGACTGAAAACCGAGGTCAGGGTGCACGCCTGTGACCACGGGCGCAGCTTCTGGTACTGGACGCGACGGGGCGTCGGGACCCACAAAGAGAGGCAGCGTCTCCTGACGCTGCGTCGACGGCTGCTGAGTGGGCGCCGGACAAGGCGCTGCGGTATCAGACTCCTTGGGGGTGCCCAAGGAAAGCGGCTGCAGGACAGGCTGCACAGCCACCGCTTGGGAAGGCGGCCCGGCTGAGGGGTCGACGTCCATCAGCTCCGAAGGCGGTGGCGACTGAAGAGGGACCGCAGGCGCCGGAGCGACCACCTGGGGCGCTCCCGGATGAAGCTGCGCGGGAGGCATCAACGGGACGGGCTGTCGGCGTGGTAGCGGCGACGGCTGCTGCTGCTGCCCCGGGGGGGGCAGCGAAGTCGGAAGGCGCGGCTGGAACCCGCCACGGACCAAATCTGTGGAGAAAGAACGAGTGGCAGAATCCGGCGGCCAGCGCGGCGCAACTGGTTCTGATGCCTCCTGTGCACCCCAGTAGCACCTTGAACAGTATAAAAACCGCGACCCTGGACACTTATCACGGTACAACGTTCCCAACGACGGCGACCGTGATAAACTCTGAAAAAAAAAAACGGCGTCGTTGCGCTGAAAACGCGTGCGATGCTCAGAAGCGGCGGGTCGATCCGGGGGGGTGCAACAACCGTAGTAGGGTGCGATGACGACGGCCGTGGAGAAGCTCCGCAGGCGAAGGGCCGTCGCGTGGCGTGGTCCGGTACGACGACAGGAACGTGATGAGGGCCTGCTGACGAGAGTGCGTAGCACGAAGGCGGTCCTTATGATCCTTGAATGTACGTACAAAACGTTCCGCTGCACCATTCGATTGAGGGTGGAACGGCGGAGTAAGAACATGGCGAATGCCATTGGCAGAACAAAAACTTTCAAATTCAGCAGAGGTAAATTGTGGACCATTGTCAGACACTAAAACTTCTGGAAGACCCTCAATACAAAAAATTGAAGTCAACGCCTGTATAGTTTGTGCAGACGTTGTAGACTGCATGGGCACAACAAACGGAAAATTACTAAATGCATCTATCACGATGAGCCAACGAGAATTCCAATATGGACCAGCGAAATCAATATGTACTCGCTGCCAGGGACCGGCAGGGCGTGCCCACTCAAAATAGCGTTGAGGCGGAGCAGCTTGGTGTTCGGCACACGTCGAACAATCTGTAGACATCTGCGTAATCTGCTTATCAATGCCGATCCATGTACAATGACGGCGGGCAAGCTGCATGGTGCGGACCACTCCCCAATGACCTTGATGCAACAAGTCGAGGACCTTGGATTGGAGCACTTGGGGAACCACTACACGAAGCTGGTCATTTTCGGTGCGTAACAGCAAAACTCCGTGCGAAACAGACAACAGATGACGTTGCGGATAATAGCGACGAACCACAGGATCCGATATGTCCTTTGCCTTGGACGGCCAACCACGTTGAACAAAACGTAATAGTAAACTCAGATGAGGATCCGTAGCTGTCTCACGTGCCACCTGACTATAATCAATCGGAAAATCCCGGAGGGATTGATGCTCATCGGCGTCAATCTGATGGCAAGAGTCGTCAGAGGAATCGAAGACATCATCCGCAGCAATCGGCAATCTAGAAAGCGCGTCAGCGTTTGCATGCTGAGCTGTAGGGCGATACAGTATCTCATACTGGTATTGTGATAACAAAAGAGCCCAACGTTGTAGTCTCTGAGCTGTCCGCTGAGGAACTGGTTTAGACGGATGAAACAGTGACGTCAGGGGCTTGTGATCTGTCACTAAATAGAATGGTCTACCATAGAGGTAGTGATGGAATTTTGTGACACCGAACGCAATAGCCAACGCTTCCTTGTCCAATTGGCTATAATTACACTGAGCTTTGTTTAGCAATTTAGATGCGAACGCAATAGGACGTTCGGTGTTACCGACTCGGTGAGACAACACAGCACCGAGGCCGAAAGAAGAGGCATCACAAGCTAACACCAGAGGCTTGTTAGGATCGTAATGGACCAGACAACGATCACTCAATAAAGCCTCTTTAAGCTGCTGAAAGGTTGATTGGCAATCAGCTGACCACACAAACGGAACATTCTTACGGCGGAGACGATGCAACGGTGCAGCAATCTGTGATGCATTAGGTATAAACCTAATATAATATGTCAATTTGCCAAGAACTGCTTGCAATTCATGCAGATTGCGAGGGGCGGGCAAATCACGAATAGCTGCTAAATGTGACTGGGAGGGATGAATGCCTTGAGCATTAATAACATGTCCCAGATACTCCATCTCCGTAAGGAAAAATGAACATTTATCGATGTTGCAACGTAGGCCTGCCTGAGACAACACTGTAAACAAACACTCCAAATTACGGAAATGTTCAGCAGGCGTCCGACCGGACACAACAATATCGTCTAAATAGTTGCAACACGATGGCACATTAGCCAGAAGTTGTGACAAAAAACGCTGAAAAACAGCTGGAGCTGACGCACAACCAAAAGGCAAACGCAGAAAACGGAACAACCCCAACGACGTGTTTATGACAAAATACTGTTGTGATTGCTCGTCGAGGGGCAATTGCAAATATGCTTCACGGAGATCAATTTTGGAAAAGAAACGAGCTTCCCCTAACTTATCCATCAGCTCGTCCGGTCTAGGCAAAGGAAAAGAATCAATGACAGTCTGAGGATTAACTGTCGACTTAAAATCAGCACACAAACGTAACTTGCTAGACGGTTTCTTTATAATAACTAAGGGAGAAGCCCACTGGCTCGCTGAAACGGGTTGAATAACACCGTTGTTTTGCCAACGACGAAGTTCATCTTCTACAGGTGCCCGGAGGGCGTGAGGCACTGGACGAGCACGAAAAAATCGAGGCTGAGCATTATCTTTTAACGTAATATGAGCGGCAAAGTTCGCAGCACAACCTAGTTCGTCTTTAAATATGTCACTGTATCGTTTACACAAATCGGTTATGCTGTCTTGAGGAACAACAACAGAATTAATTTGCAACACATTGTCTTGGATAGACAGGCCAAACAAGTCAAAACAGTATAATCCGAAAATGTTTACACTGTCTGTAGCGCGGAGCACTGTGAATGAAACTGTTTTTGTATTGCCACGGAATGTGGCTGGCACGCTACATACACCTAACACAGGAATTTGTTCTCCACTATAAGTAGCCAAAGAATGTTTTGCCGCTGAAAGTTTAGGGCGGCCGATAGCCGCATACGTAGCACTATTTATGAGAGTCACAGACGCACCAGTGTCTAATTGAAAATTGAAGGTCTTATCCTGGATGCGTAGCTTCACAAATAGTTTATTACACTGTCTCTGGATCGGTGCAGTGGAGGCGGAAGACACAAAATCAGCGCGTTTAGCGCGTGTTCGCTGCTTACGACAACTCGTGGGTTGGGCGGGTGGAACAACAACTCCCGCTTCACTTGCAGCCTGTACATTACGTTTTACAGCGTTTGAATTACGCTTGGGTCGCATAGCAGAGGGCTGGGTGGGTGGCTTATTGCGAACAAGTTTATTACCTACACGAACCGTGGAAGAGTCTTTAAACGCGACCTTCTGGGCGGGCTGGCTTTGAAGAACATGAATATCCATGGGCTGGGCAGCACTAGAATTGTTCTTGCGTTTACGCAAACAAACAGTCTGGATGTGTCCTTTCCTTTGACAAAAGTGACAAACCGCGTTTCTTAACGGGCAACGTTCACGAGGATGAGCAAGAACACACTTAGGGCAAGACTTAACTCTATCATTTTGCACACGCGGCTGACGAATGTGTTTAACAGGACGCGGCCGGCTAGTGTTTACAGTCTGACTCTGCCGGTGGGGCCGCGGGCGTGACATAACTTGCTTAGCACAGGCAATTTGAGAAATACATGGCTGATCTAACTCACACTCAGCATAGTCAAAAGTATCTTGGGCTTCAATGATGTTCAACACAGTCTCTAATGACGGGTCAGGCAACTTTAAGATAGCAGCACGAATACGAGAATCTGCAATGTTTTGAGTAATAGCGTCTCGTAACATGACATCACTGTAGGAAGCTCCACACACACAATTAAATCGGTACTGACGGGTGAGGCCCCGTAAATCTCTTAACCACTGTTTATTAGATTGATGTGGCAGTTTCTTTAATCTGAAGAACTTGAATCTGGCTGCTGCCACATGAACTCGCGACTCGAAATACTCAGCAAGCTTGTTAACAACAACGTCATAGTCTAAAGCTTTTGGCTGGGATTCCGGGAACAACTTACAAAGTAGTCGATAGACTTCCACGCCTGCAGTGGAAAGTAAATAAAGCTGCCGCTCAGTACCTGTGATTTTGTAGACTGTCATGTGCGCCTGCAACTGCGCGAAATATGCTCGCCATTCTTCTCGTGATGCATCAAAAGCACGGAAAGGTGGTGCTGCCTGTGCTTGTTCCTTTTGTGTTGGAGGATTAGCCGCTTGTTTGGCGATTGCTTCCACCAGACTTTGTATTTGCTGACTCTGTAACAAGATCAACTGTTGTAAGTCGGCAGACATAGTGAACAGAAATTAAACCAGCCCCCAAAATTTTATCGCTATAGTTAGTATAACCAGAAACAAGTTGAACCAGCCCTGCACACGAGTTCGGAAGTCCTCGTCGCCAGTTTTGTGGCGGCGTTCGTAGCGACAAGCAATTCGCTGTAGAATCGGCTTACGAAGTCACCGCCACACTTTTAATAGCGGGCCGACCGGTCCGCTGGAACAGTGAACAGAAAGATGAAAACCCAAACACTCTGATTAAATAAAAGTCGGTACTTATCTTTATTAACGAAGATACAGATACACAGTAGTGAACTCCGTGTCTACAGAGATGTGTCTAGTTCGAGTCGGAGCGGCTAGGTCAGCGTCGGCTGACGACAAACAACAACTCTGCTGCGATGAACACACAACTGACTAGCAAGTACACAATTCGGAGGCGAGTATACAACTGAGCGGGGAATATAGAACTGTCCTAGCGCTCGCGACTCCAGCGCTTAAGAAACCAGAAGCCAGCGGTGGCGCGCGCAGACTTGCGGCGATTTCCTGTCTCGCTGGCGCTGCTTATGCGGACGGCGTCCGGACTTTGATGCTGCCAACCTTTTTGGCAGCGGGCTCGGGTGGCATTACTGCCTAGGATATAACATTTTCCAATTTATTTTAAACTAGCTTCTTCATTAACTAAAGACTTAAAACTTTATACATAGCTCAGAACTGTACGCTAATGCAATATTAACTCGCTTTCGTGTCTGCTGATCTCCTGAGGGTGGGGTGGGGGGGGGGGGGATGAGGATGAGAGGGATTAATTGTGGTTGACATCTCGGCAGCCCTGCAGAGCCAGTGTGTCGTGCCGGCCGCGGTGGCCGAGCATTTCTAGGCGCTTCAGTCCGGAACCGCGCGACTGCTACGGTCGCAGGTTCGAATCCTGCCTCGGGCATGGATGTGTGTGCTGTCCTTAGGTTAGTTAGGTTTAAGTAGTTGTAAGTTCTAGGGGACTGATGACCTCAGCTGTTAAGTCCCATAGTGCTCAGTGCCATTTGAACCAGTGTGTCGTGCAGGTAGAATGCTTTCGAGGAGGTATGCGAACAGACGGGAACGGCGGGGAAGAGAGAGGAGGGAGGACGAGATGGATATCATGTCTTGTTTTTCTGTCTGTTGACACACATTTCGCAACTGATTTTAAACTACCTTTCTGGCGAGCAAGAGACTGAAAATTTTAAATATAGTTCAGAACTGGTTGATAATGCAATATTAACTCATGTTCTTGTCCGGCATATGATAAGAGCATATGAAATGCACCAGTTTTATTTCCTCCTGTTCCTGTTCCAGACGTGAATGTTTTGAGGGAAGAACAACTGCTGGTACACCTCTGTTGAACTCAACTCTCTCTAATTTCACCTTCACGGTCTGTTCGCGAGATAGCAGGAGCAATATGCTGGTTGACTTAGGTGAAGAGAAACTGAAAGAAACCAGAAATTTGGTAAATATCTGAGTTGTAATCTCATCAAATTGTTTGAAAATTTGATACACCCACCCACACACAAACACAACCCCCCCCCCCCCCCCCCCCACACACACACACATTAAAATGCAGAAAATAATTAAGAATGAAAGAATTTTTCATATATCACGTTTTTGAATCAGACCAAAGTATAAAACAATTTCTCCTAGCCTGATACAGATTCCAAGCACCATAAAGATATTTCTGAATATTTGTAACTGTTAATTTTTAATAGCTGTGAAAATACTTGTAAGATTTATAACGAAATCATGAAGAGCATGCAGTACATAATGGTTGTATGAATAGTAGTCCTCTATCTGTTATATGCGAGCGACATATTCTGTTACAGATCTTTTAAGTATTTTCGTAGCTATTAAAAATTCAGAATCATATATTTCCAGGACTATGTATTTGGGCTTAGGGATGGATGTGGGGCGAAGACAAAATATTTTAACATTCTTAGTCCGATTTAAGAAATGTGGTATATTAAAAATTCATTTTTACTTAAATATTTGTTTTTATAATACAGTTGAGGTCCCTTCCTGTCACAACAAACGCCATTTATCCAGAGGGAGGAAAGTTGTATGCATCATCTGTTTGTGATTGGGTCAATTTGTTCTCTGTGTATAACGACTGTTATTGTGAGTTTCTGAAGTGGTGATGGCAAAGCAGCCCAGAATTTACCTCGACAAGTGTGTAAAGCTGCGTGATGAGATACCCAGGCTTTCTGATGCATCAGGCAGAGAGTCATTAAGTTAACCCAGAATTCCATCCAAATCTCATTAATTGCAGTAGAAATTTTCGATTCTGATGCAGATGATGTCTGACCTGCGGACACCGGAGCGACCCGGGGGTACGTATTTGTCTACTCCAACTGCCCGCTTGCCTTGTAGAGTACTGCCGATACAATATGTTATCCTGTTAGACTATCAACATAAATTTTCTTGCCGTTGTATAAAAAAATTAGCAAGGTGCGAGAAGGACTCGCACACTAATGCTTTCGTACAGACTTAATGAAGTATACAGACAGTTGCATTCCGGGAGTCGAGGACCTCGACAATTTTTGCATGTTATCGACACTGATTCTGGCAAGACATCGGTCTCACTTATTACAAGACTTTCGAGAATGTTTTAATTTCAAGTCCGAAGTTGGGTGACAAATTACAAAGGAAGTATTTTTTCTTCATTTCATATCGTTACAAATTAACAATGTTCTGATTTTTTTCCTTTACTTGTACTGTAAAACTTTTCTTCTTGCCAATTTTAATGTTTCTACATCAAGTGAAAGTACCCTGCAGATTCTGTTGAATGAGTTTGCGAACATCAAAATACGTGACACAAAAGACAGTATCTTTTGATTGCATAGACGTAAAATCTGACGTTTGTTATACAGCCAAGAAACCATAGACCTTTGTATGTGACATAAATTTCAACTTGATACAGCTACCCATTCCTGAGAAGAAAGGGTCTTAACAGATGGACAGACAGACATACACTCTAGGCCGCGCGGGGTAGTCGCGTGGTCTTGGGCGCATTGCCACGCTTCACGCGGCTGCCCCCTCATCGGAGGTTCGAGTCCTACCTCAGCCATGAGTGAGTGTGTGTTTGTTGTCCCTAGCATAGGTTAGTTTAAGTTAGATTTGGTAGTGAGTAAGCCTCAGCAGTTTGGTCCCATAGGAACTCACCACAAATTTCCAAATTTAGATACACTCTGATAACAATTATCAAAAAATAATTTTTTTTTCTACCGGATATCTTCCTTTGGTTGTGGTGTGACTCCTTGCTTCTTGGCAAATTTCATGATTCCAGGTCAACGGAATGTACCGCGGAGGTTTTGATGTCTGAGTTTGCGAGTATCAAAATATTTGACATAAATGACCGTATCTTTTGATAGCATTGACTTACAAGCTTCATTAATTTTCATCGCCAAGGGAGTGTAGATTATAATACATGCCTACATTTCAACTTGATAAATGTTCCTGAGGAAAAAAGGTTTTTGAACAGTTGGGGAAACAGAAAGACAGACAGAGAGACCAGCAAAAAAGTAATCCTGTGAGGTTTCCTTTTTTACCTACTCAGGTACAGAGCCCTAAAAACAAAGCTTATAGAAACTTCCAGTGTTCTTGAAACAACAACATTAGCATTCATAAAAGTATCTATTTTACGCCCGTTTTCAAAACAGACAAGATACGAAAATCAGATAACGGGGTAAGGAAAATCAGGAAAGTAACAGGTATGTCAAACTGTGAGTCAGTGGCGTGTATCTCGGTTATACGAATAGAAAGCGTCAGAAGATCGCGTTCCCAATTCTTCCCGATCCCTCGGCGCTTGCGTCCTGCAATAGGTAACTGAGACTAGCAGGAGACAGATAATTGTGTGAAATGTGCAACAGGCGCAGCGGGACTGCTAATGAATTTAAGCAGACAAAGACAGTGGCTGCTGGTTTTTGCAGTGAGAGCGCCTGGATTTCCCTCCCGAGAGTCCCCGTAACTAGCAACAGCACGCCGACGCCTCAAGAAGCGCTGTCCAGCAGGAATTCCGTGGCCGCCTGGACTACCTACCACATAACTGAAGGAGATAGCGCTGCCGGTTTGTTTCTCTAGCACCATGTGGTGTGGCACATACTGAGTCCGGAATAAGCGCCGCTCGTATAACAACTCCATTCGCCCTGTCTCATAATGCCACGAGAAATGTGATATTACACAGCGTTTATTAGTTTCTAACGGGAAATAAATCGTCTCCCAGTATTCGGGATAGTGGAATAGTTTCTTCATTGCCGAACAAATAATACGGGAATTTAATAAAAGATCCAGATTTATAAACGTGGAACAGTTCATTTGTGGCAGCAGAGGGAAGAGTTTCTTTTTGATATTTACTGTCTTTAGAAAACAACTTTACTTTTGGGTGTTTCCGGAGCTCATGGGAGGAGCTAGTGAAAACAGACGTCATTAATTCTCCCAGATGCAGTGAACTCGAATATCACCAGTGAAACTTTTCTTGTATGATTATAAATAATTTTTTTCTAGTTTTTTGGGACACTACCTTTCTTCAGGGAATTTTAATGCGTAGGAGATGCCCCCTATCCTTTTCCTTTAAAGAAAACAGCAATACTTGACGACATTAGCTTCAATGCATTCCAACCGGGTGTCCCTGGAAAGCAAAAAAATTGCAATTTTTCCACTAGATACTGTATGGTTACATTTCAGTGTTCTGCTTTTAGACCATCGTCAGGTAACGACTGCAACTATCCGGAAATTCTTAAAAAGCAGTTTTGAAAACTCTTTGATGAAAACAGAGAAAAGTAAATCATGTTGTAACCTCTTTAAAGCTATTGTTGTTTTTAAAGATATCTGCGCTACTTGTGAAAGTTCTCTAATCTTTGCATAACTGCTACAAACTACATCAATTTGAATCTATCTACTATAGTCAATTCTTGGCCTCCCGCCGCAATTTTTACCGCCCCCCCCCCCCCCCAGGCCGGCCGGAGTGGCCGTGCGGTTCTAGGCGCTACAGTCTGGAAGCGCGAGACCGCTACGGTCGCAGGTTCGAATCCTGCCTCGGGCATGGATGTGTATGATGTCCTTAGGTTAGTTAGGTTTAAGTAGTTCTAAGTTCTTGGGGACTGATGACCTCAGAAGTTGAGTCCCATAGTGCTCAGAGCCATTTGAACCATTTTGAACCCACCCCCAGTCCTTCTTAATCCATTATTGAACAGACAGTTTTCTGATGCCCATCCGATCTCCATCATTGACTTCACACTTCAAAAGCTCCTGTGCTACTTTAGTCCACATTGTTTATCTGCCACGTTTCACTCCGACACCAGACAAATATTTTCAGAAAAGACTTGGCTCTGAGCACTATGGAACAACTTCTGAGGTCATCAGTCCCGTAGAACTTAGAACTACTTAAACCTAACTAACCTAAGGACATCACACACATCCATGCCCGAGGCAGGATTCGAACCTGCGACCGTAGTGGTCACGCGGTTCCGGATTGTAGCGCCTAGAACCGCTCGGCCACCCCGGCCGGCAGAGTATCTATCTTCCCATACAATTTTCATCCTCTCCTGTTCCCTCAAGTAGCATCTAATATTACCGGTTGTCTTAAGAGAAGTCCATCATATTGTCCGTTCTTCTTGTTAGTGTTTTGCACATCTTCGTCTCCCGTTGATTCTGCGCGGGATCGCCTCATCTGTTATTTTATGAGTCGATTTAATTTCCATTACTTTGATCTGCACTACTACTTAAAGACAAACCTTTGCTTAACGTTGATAAGAATATTCTCGAAAAATTCTTGACCGATTTACTTAAACTTTTTACATGATACTCTAAAAAAGTTTCCGCCGGACAAGGGGCACATATTTTTACTATATATATATATATATATATATATAGAATTGGGCGCTCCGCAGAACTCACGGACTTCGAACGTAGTCAGGTGACTGGATGTCACTTGTGTCACTCATCTATACGCGATATTTCCACACTCCTAAACATCCCTAGGTCCACTGTTTCCGATGTGATAGTGAAGTGGAAACGCGAAGGGACACCTACAGCACAAAAGCGTACAGGCTGACCTGGACTCTTGACTGACAGAGACCGCCGACACTTGAAGATGGTCGTAATGTGTAATAAGGATACATCTACCCAGACCATCACACAGGAATTCCAAACGGCATCAGGATCCACTGCAAGTAGTATGACAGTTAGGCGGGAGGTGAGAAAAACTTGGATTTCATGGTCGAGCGGCTGCTCATACGCCACACATCACACCGGTAAATGCTAAACGACGCTTCGCTTGTTGTAAGGAGCGTAAACATTGGATGATTGAACAGTGGCGATCCGATGAGAGGGACTGGTAATGTCGAATGCCTGGTGAACGTCATCTGCAGCGTGTGTGGAACCAACAGTAAAATTCGGAGGCGGTGGTGTTACGGTGCGGTCGTGTTTTTCATGGAGGGGGCTTGCATACTTTGTTGTTTATCGTGGCACTATCACAGCAGATGCCTACACTGATGTTTTAAGCACCTTCTTGCTTCCCACTATTGAAGAGCAGTTCGGGGATGGTGATTGAATCTTTCAGCACGATCGAGCACTTGTTCTTAATGCACGGCCTGTGGCGGAGTGATTACACGAAAGAACATCCCTGTAATGGACTGTCCTGCACAGAGTCCTGACCTAAATCCTATAGAACACTTTGGGATGATTTGGAACGCCGACTTCGTGCCAGGCTTCACCGACCGACATCGATACCTCTCCTCAGTGCAGCACTCCTCGAAGAATGGGCTGCCATTCCCCAAGGAACCTTCCAGCAGCTGATTCAACGTGTGCCTGCGAGAGTGGACGCTGTCATCAAGGCTAAGGGTGGGCAAATACCATATTAAATTCCAGCATTGCCGATGGAGGGCGGCAGGTGTCCGGATACTTTTGATCACATAGTATGTGTATACTTCATGTACCAGTAACGTTGTCAGCAAAAATCTCGACTCGAAAGGTTCTAGAGTGATTTACTACAAGATTATACACGGTAATACAGGAAAGTTAAATTTATGGGTTATGATTGGAATAATAATACGAAATCTGAATCGGCTGAAACTTTGTAATCCTACCCGTTTGCAGACTAAAACTATGCGCAATACTACCATTCAAGCTACTGTCCTCACAAACCCAAGCAAGCAATGTTAGGTATTAATTTATCATCGACGTCGAGTTAACTAGACGCGGAGCACAAACTCGAAATGTTTCAAGGATGAGGAAGGAAATCGACCGTGCCGTGCTCTTTCACGGGAGACATCCTTGCATTTGCCTGGAGCGATTTAAGGAAATCATGGAAAAGCTAAGTCAGGATAGCCGGATGCGGATTGGAACCCTCGTCCTCCCGAATGCATCTCCCGTGTTCTAACCACTGCACCATCTCACTTATTTCACAGATAATGCAGTAGGAGTGGTTTCTCATATCTTATATATCAGTGCTCCAACCAAATTATCAGTTCATTTTAAATGACTGCAATTCCTAATCAACGTTTCGTTGCCAATACCAAAAGAAAATAAAAATAAATAAAGAAAGGCTCAGGGTCAGACAGAGCGGGAAAGAGGAAATGGACAGAGAGAAGGGGAGGAGTGGAAGGAAATGGGCATGGAGAGACTAAAGGAGACGCTGGACAGAGAGAGTGAGGAGAAGGAGGAGGAGAGGAGGAGGAGGAGGAGGTAGAGAAATATACTTAGGAGGAGGAGATGGGCAGAGAAACGATTCAGTTGGCGATGGACTGAAAACAGGAGTGGAAGGATATTAGGACATATGTCTAATTCCCACACATTTATAGCTGTTGTGAATCATCCGAGGGTTCTCTAGTTCTGTTATTATTCCGTCACCAACTTGGACGCATGAGATGTTACGGTGATTGTTCGATATTTCTCGCAATAGATCGTCCAATTTACATACAGTTATATTCAGTGCAACTAACAACAGAAATCGTCGTTGGTCATGAGAAATACGGAATACGGACATAAAGGGCAGCAGCGCAATCGTTCGTACCATCTCAACATTCATGATTATGTGGTATTTGAAAAATATCTGTAATTATGATTTAAAAACTAATAGTTACATGTATACAAACAGCAAATAACACTCTTTATCTTTAACAGATGAAAAATAAGAGCCCACTGAGGACGCTGCAACTGCAGTGAAACATTTTTGGGTTAAAAAACAAAATTGTGTTTTGCTAAATGCGGGCCCTATCCAAAAACATACGTATTGAATCATAAATTGGCTTATACAGTGTAGGAATGCTTTTCGCCGAAAAAAGGGAAATTTGTGGTAAGGTATTGTGGGTCCAAACTGTGGAGGTCATCGGTCCCTAAGCTTACGTACTACTTAATCTAACTTAAACTAACTTACGCTAAGGAAAACACACACACACATGCCCGAGGGAGGACTCGAACCTCCGACGGGGGGAACCATCCATTTTTTCCTTGTACGCTACAACGCACGAAAGTTCGTAATATTTACAACAGCTGCAATCATCAAAACAGCGCCTCTTCCTCCAGACATGCAAAAGTTGCAGACGCTGTACACAGACAGACATTGGAATTATCAATTATACTAAAATTAGTTTCAGTTTGCCTTATACGTGCCGCTCTTCTTGAATGACCCATGCACACCTCCCAGTAGCAACACTGAGGTGGCAAAGTTCTTGCCTACAACAAAACTGATAAAACTGCCTTAAAGAGAACAAAGTGCGTGATGGAGATGTGACGTTCTACGTACATGTTGCAGCACTTCACACGTCTTTTTCAGCGACATGCGAGTACACTAACAATTGCCGTTATTGTACTAGTGTCACTTTTCTTGCCAGAGTGCGATATGATCATCACACAAATAAAAAAAATAGTACCGACATACAGTAAAATGGAGTCAGTTCCTGAAGGAACTGGATTAGGAAACGAAACGCTGAAACTGGTACAAGAGTTTTGCTATTTCAACAGAACACCATGGTTTCACAAAGACGTTAAGGAAATGTGTAATAACAAAAGAGATATGCCTATTTGAAATATGAAACACTGAAAACACAAGTGTTTTATGAAGACTGCAAAAGAACTCGCAATGAGACAAAAGCACCAGTGAATCGTTTTTAACATGAACAATGGGAAACCTTTTTCAAAAAATTTAGACCATATGAGTTACAGAAACAAATTTGGAGAACGATACGTCAACAGAGGAAAGAATTAAATGAAATTTTGAAAGTGAACGGCTTAAATGATGAATCGTGGGTTAAATATTTAACAAAGTTCCGTAAGGGTAAGAAAATCACTAAGAAACAAAGAGAGATCAGGGAGCAGTATACAAGTAAATGATGATGTAACTGTTTCACGTGCAGAGGTAGTAGAAGCTGTAAGCCTGTTACAATAGAGGAAATTCTGAAGTATGGACGGTGTCGACTAACTGAACAATGAACCAAGCTGGTTAACGATGTTATAACAGGTAATAAAATTCCAAACAAATGAGGGACGAGTATTACAATCTCATGTACAAAAAAGGCGATAATAAAGATCCATCCAACTACAGAGGGGCAAATCTACTGAGTTCGTAACAGTGATAATAGAGAATAAAATAAAAAGCATTACAACCCTTGCAGAGGAGCATTATGATTTTTATTCTGTAGTTCAGGCACAGATGCAGTATTCGTACGTCTAGGTTGTAGAGAAGTCCATTGAATACAACATACTAGCTTATCTTTGTTTTACTAATTTACAGAATGTTTTCGATAGGATTCAGTTAACAGATGAGGTACACCTGCTCTACAAATGGAGGATTCCTTCCAGCTAAATAAAAACAGTTGAAGACATTTATTACAACTACTACATCCAGACGGCGAATGGTTACACGTTAACTGGCTGCGTAACAGTTAATAGTGATATTGGACAAAGTGACTCTTAGAATCCGCTACTTTTCAGTATAGTCGTGGACGAGGTGCTAAAGAAGATACTGGCAGATAGTGGTTATAGACTGGAGGACGATGAAATAAAAATCATTTGTTGTGCTAACGACGCAGTTCTTCTGGAAAACACTGCAGATAACCCGCAGAAACATTAACATATATTCAACGTGGCAGCCAAAATCTCAAAAAACCATATGTATGACCACATCTATGGAACCTGTTAGAAATAAACTGGAAATGGATGGTAAAGTTATTCAATCGGTAGTGACATTTAAATGTCTTGGCACTGAACAGGGCAGCAGTGGAAATGTCGAAGAGGAAGCTGAGAACAAGCAGCAAAAGCAGATAAAGTGTCAGGGTGTTTAAATGATACTATTTGGAAAAATAAGCATATAGGAAAAATGCAAAGGTAGAAATATACGAAACGGTAGTGAGACCAGTTAAACACAGCTGCGGCAAGACCGGAAACATAAAAAATAAAACGACTTTTGGAAACCACACAAATGAAGATTCTGCGAAGGATTACGGGTAACACACTGCGAGACACTGAAATACAAGCTTTAGAAATGGTTGTAAAGTGATTATGTACATAAGAGACAAGATGAATCGGACGAACAAATAGGCAGGATGGATGAAAGAAAGATTGTGAAAATCGTAAGAAATAAATTACCATCTGGTGGAAGAGATATTGGGAGTCCAAGGAAAAGATGGAATGACTAACTCAGTATAGACTGTGGGTTACTGAAGGAAACAGGCTGTGGTCTAGGAAGACAGGAAAAAGAACAGCAAAACCGCTGCCGATAGCAGACGTTGTGAGGGTATAAAATGTTGATTAGCAGTAACAAGAACAACGTTTCTGAACGAGAGAAGTCTGGCAACACGGAATGCGAAGTGCGCTGAGGTGTGAATGGGAATTTGGACAGAGGATGGAGGCATGCTAGGGTAGTCCGCGAAGTTTTGCAGAGTCACTGTGCCAGTGTGGTGTAGTGGTTAGATCATCTCCCTAGTGGGCAGGAGACCCGGCTTCGAGTCCCGGTCTTGGTAAAAATTTTCATTAGTCTCCTCAGTATGATACATACATCATTAATCTAAGTATCAGGAAGTCTTCAGCGAAATTATTTTTCTGTTGATAGTCTGATATGGAAGTAGAATTTGATGATAAACAGTACGGTCTATATTAGAATAAAAGTTTTTGAAATCGTGTTTTACAGAAGAATACTGTAGATTAGATGCGTAGATGGGGTAACTAAAGCGGAGGTGTGGAATCAGATTGGTGATAAAACAAATTATTAAACAACTAGCTGAAAAGAAATGATCGCTTTATGGGTCACACCTTAAGGGAACAAGAAATCGTCACTTTGCAAGCAGGAGGTGGGGGAGGGGGACGGTCGGCGGTTAATGGTAAAATTTGCAAATAGAAACCAAGATTTGAACACTGTAAGAAGGTTCAAATAGAAGTACGTTGCAGCAGTTATGAAGAGATGAAGAAGTACGCACACGACAGAATAACATGTAAAGCTGTATCATATCAGTTTTCGGACTTAAGCCCACAGCAACGACATACAACATACTTCAGTTTCTTATTTCTCGTTTGTTACACCAGTGTGTGAAAAATTTCTCATGTCTGACCGTTACTCTGGTGCTGGCCAGAGTCACCAAGACGCTACCTTCCTACCGAGCGTTTAGTAACGCGTGTTAAGTGAGAATTATTGTCGAGCTAGCAAGTGCGGAATTCAATTTTCGCGGCGTGCGCAGCATCGTGGCCGGTTTTTTGATGCCAGCCAGCCGAGAGCTAAACAAAGACGTGTCGGGTTTCATCCTGCGCACGGAAACTTTCTACGAAGAACAAAAGGTGCTCGACTAAGTTCTGTGCGGAATGAATGGCGCGCCCCTGAATAAACGGCGACAATGGGCTGAATGGGACTCGTGAATTATGCCGGCCTGCTAATTGCCTCGGGAGGCTGCGGTGCGGCTCTGATGAAGAGTGACAAATAATGATTCCCGTCCGTCTAAAAATACGGCCAGGTTCGTGCTCCGCGCTGGACACGTGTCTCTTAAAGTGAACTATATTTATATCATCTCTCTACAGAGTGAAAATTATTTAAATCGACGATCTCTGGAAAGTTGCACGGGACATAAAATCAAATATTTTCTCTAATGTCATATTTTCCTGTGAGGATTTTTTAAACTTGTAGAGGGAGTATTCTCTGGATGAAAATTAACTAGACCAAGAAACTCTGGGAGGTTCCATGGGACACTGAAAACACTTGCCGGCCGGGGTGGCCGAACGGTTCTAGGCGCTACAGTCTGGAACCGCACGACCGCTACGGTCGTAGGTTCGAATCCTGCCTCGGGCATGGATGTGTGTGATGTCCTTAGGTTAGTTAGGTTTAAGTAGTTCTAAGTCTAGGGGACTGATGACCTTAGAATTAAAGTCCCATAGTGCTCAGAGCCACTTTTTTGAAAACACTTCTTCTAAAGTGTTTTCCTGTGTGACACCATTTTACGAGGATGTCATATCTTTCTTACAGTAGACAACTGTCACACAAACGGTTTGTAATTCTATATTACCAAGAGACAACAACATTAACGCGACAAAGCTACTTAAGTCACAGTGTGGTTGAAAAATGCCACCATTGACTTATAAAGAAAGGTTACACTAGTGGGCCATGTTCTGTCAAAAACGGTCAAAGACTGTAACTCGATCCCGCATAGGCCATGAAGTGGCGTACGGCGTGTGCTACTAGTCGGTTGTAGCACGCTATGTAATATGCACCAACCATAACAGCGTATTCATTCAGGGTGTTTGGATCCACTAATAAGCAAGTACTAAGACGGGTCAAGATATACAAAAAAATATACATGTAACACAGTTATTACAACTGAAGAGCAAATTATGCCCTCTACCGATACAACGGGAACCGTTGCAACAATATATACCAATCATTGAAACTGAAGAGCGAATACGCCTTATACCGGTTTGAAAATATGTTCACAAGAATTTATGTCATTAGAGAAAAATATTTTTTTATGTCCAATGGAACCATCCAGAGTTCGTCTGTTTAAACAATTTTCACAGTCAATAACCTTCTCGCATAGTTTAAAACAGGTCTCTCCTGGCTTTGTTCAGGTGCCTTTGAGTTTTAACTCTTGTCTTCCATATAATATATTTCATACTTTGATTTGTTGTTGAAAATACTGACTCACTCATAAGAAACTGCAACATGTACTCACGTCAGTGAAAATTACACAGATAAAAAAAAAGTTTAGAAACACCCTGGTTCCCAGAACTCCTGATAACATACATTGACTGTGGATATTGTATCACAGACAGAGTCCCTTTGACTGTCCATATATGTCAAATGGTTCAACTGCCTCTAAGCACTATGGGACTTAACATCTGAGGTCATCAGTCCCCTAGACTTAGAACTACTCAAACGTAACCAACCTAAGGCCATCACACACATCCATGCGAGGGGCAGGATTCGAACCTGCGACAGTAGCGGCAACGCGGTTCCGGACTGAAGAGCCTAGAACCGCTCGGCCACATCCATGCGAGGGGCAGGATTCGAACCTGCGACAGTAGCGGCAACGCGGTTCCGGACTGAAGAGCCTAGAACCGCTCGGCCACAGCGGCCGGCGTGAGCGTACAGACCCTTCCAGTGGCGTGGTGTAAGCCATCGCGTTCAACAGAGAGTATGTTGAAAAAAAAGAGTTTTTCAGCCGAAAGAGTAGGGAATAGTATACTGCATTGCAGTCCCAAATAAAACAAGTCTCCTTTCACAGAAAAAGTGTTGCATTTCGTACAGAACACTCCGCGTATTTATTTATATACTCTCTCACATTTTCTTTAATGTTTTGTTAATTATTTAATTGTCTCGTTATAAATTATGGGACTGGCGTTCTGTAAACTATAGTAGCTACGATTCGCATAGACCGATGAAACCTGACAAATAAATGAGTAATGAAGTTTACCTGTGGAAATTAAAATTGCAGTATCAAGGACAGGATATAATAAAGTTTATCCTATGTTGTCTTGCGTTGTATTTTTGAAAGGCGACATGAAGACACTGACATTAGGTGACAGCCATTATCCTGAACACGTCGAAAGTGTAGCATCTCCTGTCAAAATTGCTCGCTGTGCGAACCAGAGGTTATAGTGTTGTGTACTCACTGACGCCCCACAATGGCACACCAAGCGCTGGTCGCTTATGGTGACGACGTACGCCACCTGGCAACGTCCATTCTCCTTGGAGCTTTCTCTCGCCTCCATCGTGATCCTGTACGCAGAAATGGGAGTTGTTAGAAAAGACGTAGTGATGCCACATGTTTCCAGCTTAGCCACAGTCTGGGGGATGTTTCTAGCATGAAATTTTCACTCTACAGCGGAGTGTGTGCTGATACGAAACTTCCTGGCAGATTAAAAATGTGTGCCGGACCGAGACTCGAGCTCGGGACCTTTGCCAGGTAGTTTCATGTCAGCGCACATTCCGCTGTAGAGTGAAAATTTCATGCTAGAAACATCCCCCACGCTGTGGCTAAGCCATGTCTCCGCAATATCCTTTCTTCCAGGAGCGCTAGTTCTGCAAGGTTTGCAGGAGAACTTTTGTGAAGTTTGGAAGGTAGGAGACGAGATACTGGCGGAATTAAAGCTGTGAGGACGGCGCGTGAGTCGTGCTTAGGTAGCTCAGCTGGTGGAGTACTTGCCCGCGAAAGGCAAAGGTCCCGAGCGCACACTCCGCTGTAGAGTGAAAATTTCATTCTAGTGATAAAGTTGTTCTCTCTGTACATATGGTTTACTGTGTGTTCGGAACTGCGTTCACGAGTTCCTGATTGGGCACTGACGTAGACAACTGGCTGTCTTCAAGTAATGTCACTGATACTGTGAGGATGAATTAGTATTGCCTGATTCCTTAGATAACTATATAGATGATGGTCGTGGTTGAGGACAGTCTATAAGGGGCAGTCAAATGACGACGAGACATCGAAAAAATTAAGTAACACCCTTGACAACATTTTGGCACACCCACATGTATAGATGGCAAGCACTTACACAACCTCCACGCAGTCCCGAACTCTCCCCACGCTTTTCCCATATCTTTCGAGCCCCGAAGAAAGACATTGGTGGCTGTCGGTTTGCTTCGGACGAAGAGGTGCACGTCTGAGAACAATGAAGGTTCATTAGGCAACGGCAAACATTTTTCCATGAAGGCACTGACAATCTCGTCCCACAGTGGGATAAATGTGTTAATAGTTGTGCTATTTTTTGAAATAATCAAAAAATTTACTTACTTTGTTCCATCTATCTCCTCCTTTTAATTACACTTATATTATTCTCATGGAGCGCTTTAGTGCAGTGAAACGATTTTGCTTAAAACTAAATTACCCATGACTGTATGTCTATTGACATTACTGAATGGAACTGTACGCATACGTAGCTGAGTGGTACCGTGCTTGCCTACCATGCAGCACTCCCGCGTTCGATTCCCGGCCGTGTTGTAGATTTTCTCTGCTCGTGGACTGAGTGTTGTGTTGTTCTTATCATCATTTCATCGTCACCGACTCCCAAGTCTCCGAATGTGACGTCACATGAAACAAGATTTGCAGCTCAGCGGCTGAACTTCCCCGGAAGGAACCTCCCCTCCCGGCCGTCAATGTCACACGATCATTTCATTTCATTGAATGAAAGTAACCAGAATATGTATAATTTCTACTTTGTTTCTCTCGATGAGTTGTAAAGACGCTAAAGGTAATTGTGATTGAATTGAATTGTTCAATATATACACTCCTGGAAATGGAAAAAAGAACACATTGACACCGGTGTGTCAGACCCACCATACTTGCTCCGGACACTGCGAGAGGGCTGTACAAGCAATGATCACACGCACGGCACAGCGGACACACCAGGAGCCGCGGTGTTGGCCGTCGAATGGCGCTAGCTGCGCAGCATTTGTGCACCGCCGCCGTCAGTGTCAGCCAGTTTGCCGTGGCATACGGAGCTCCATCGCAGTCTTTAACACTGGTAGCATGCCGCGACAGCGTGGACGTGAACCGTATGTGCAGTTGACGGACTTTGAGCGACGGCGTATAGTGGGCATGCGGGAGGCCGGGTGGACGTACCGCCGAATTGCTCAACACGTGGGGCGTGAGGTCTCCACAGTACATCGATGTTGTCGCCAGTGGTCGGCGGAAGGTGCACGTGCCCGTCGACCTGGGACCGGACCGCAGCGACGCACGGATGCACGCCAAGACCGTAGGATCCTACGCAGTGCCGTAGGGGACCGCACCGCCACTTCCCAGCAAATTATTGACACTGTTGCTCCTGGGGTATCGGCGAGGACCATTCGCAACCGTCTCCATGAAGCTGGGCTACGGTCCCGCACACCGTTAGGCCGTCTTCCGCTCACGCCCCAACATCGTGCAGCCCGCCTCCAGTGGTGTCGCGACAGGCGTGAATGGAGGGACGAATGGAGACGTGTCGTCTTCAGCGATGAGAGTCGCTTCTGCCTTGGTGCCAATGATGGTCGTATGCGTGTTTGGCGCCGTGCAGGTGAGCGCCACAATCAGGACTGCATACGACCGAGGCACACAGGGCCAACACCCGGCATCATGGTGTGGGGAGCGATCTCCTACACTGGCCGTACACCACTGGTGATCGTCGAGGGGACACTGAATAGTGCACGGTACATCCAAACCGTCATCGAACCCATCGTTCTACCATTCTTAGACCGGCAAGGGAACTTGCTGTTCCAACAGGATAATGCACGTCCGCATGTATCCCGTGCCACCCAACGTGCTCTAGAAGGTGTAAGTCAACTACCCTGGCCAGCAAGATCTCCGGATCTGTCCCCCATTGAGCATGTTTGGGACTGGATGAAGCGTCGTCTCACGCGGTCTGCACGTCCAGCACGAACGCTGGTCCAACTGAGGCGCCAGGTGAAAAGGGCATGGCAAGCCGTTCCACAGGACTACATCCAGCATCTCTACGATCGTCTCCATTGGAGAATAGCAGCCTGCATTGCTGCGAAAGGTGGATATACACTGTACTAGTGCCGACATTGTGCATGCTCTGTTGCCTGTGTCTATGTGCCTGTGGTTCTGTCAGTGTGATCATGTGATGTATCTGACCCCAGGAATGTGTCAATAAAGTTTCCCCTTCCTGGGACAATGAATTCACGGTGTTCTTATTTCAATTTCCAGGAGTATATATATATATATATATATATATATATATATATATATATATATATATATATATTTTGTGTGTGTGTGTGTGTGTGTCGGTGATTCTGTCCTATTCTCTACCAAAGTACTTTATCTTCTAGGGATCCGCAGCTGTTGAGGGGCATTATTCCGCTGATAGCCAGCGGAATTCTTCTCAACATCATATTTGCACCCTTTGAAGAGCAGAATCCAGTATACTGGGTATTGAGATTGAAAATACAATTTAATACACTGTGACGTTTCTGACAACACCATTCTCTCAGAACAGGGAGGATGGTTCCGAACCCATTTCACGAATGGTAAAACGAATGCCTTTTCGCTAAGGACGCACCTACTTCTCACAGCTGGATACTTCACTATGACCTGTGTTCCTTTGTTGTAAATCCGTGCCGCAGCCTACAGAGAAGTCGGCCAGCGGATCCACCCTCGTTACCAGTGCAGTGTGCTGCAGTAATCGACCTATCCATCTCGTTATCGGGAACACGAGCAAGCTGTGTCTAAAATCTGCGCCTACGCTGCATCTTGTGTCTGCCGTCGTCTCACTGCCGAGAAGCTGACGGATGAGAAACCGTGTGTAGACATGGTGTGCGGCTCGTATTGATTGTGGTGATTTCGACATGAATACTCCGGGGCAAAGTCAGGACATGCGGGGACCAAGCAGCAATCGGTATTGTAATTGTCAACTGTCGAAGCTGCGTTGGTAAAGTACCAGAACTTCAAGCGCTGATAGAAAGCACCGAAGCTGAAATCGTTATAGGTACAGAGATAAATTCTGCCGAAATTTTTACAAAGGTACAGACGGTGTTTAGAAAGGATAGATTGCATGCAACCGGTGGTGGAGTGTTCGTCGCTGTTAGTAGTAGTTTATCCTGTAGTGAAGTAGAAGTGGATAGTTCCTGTGAATTATTATGGGTGGAGGTTACACTCAACAACCGAGCTAAGTTAATAATTGGCTCCTTTTACCGACCTCCCGACTCAGCAGCATTAGTGGCCGAACAACTGAGAGAAAATTTGGAATACATTTCACGTAAGTTTTCTCAGCATGTTATAGTCTTAGGTGGAGATTTCAATTTACCAGATATAGACTGGGACACTCAGATGTTTAGAACGGGTGGTAGGGACAGAGCATCGAGTGACATTATACTGAGTGCACTATCCGAAAATTACCTCGAGCAATTAAACAGAGAACCGACTCGTGGAGATAACATCTTGGACCTACTGATAACAAACAGACCCGAACTTTTCGACTCTTTAAGTGCAGAACAGGGAATCAGTGATCATAAGGCCGTTGCAGCATGCCTGAATATGGAAGTTAATAGGAGTATAAAAAAAGGGAGGAAGGTTTATCTGTTTAGCAAGAGTAATAGAAGGCAGATTTCAGACTACCTAACAGATCAAAACGAAAATTTCTGTTCCGACACTGACAATGTTGAGTGTTTATGGAAAAAGTTCAAGGCAATCGTAAAATGCGTTTTAGACAGGTACGTGCCGAGTAAAACTGTGAGAGACGGGAAAAACCCACCGTGGTACAACAACAAAGTTAGGAAACTACTGCGAAAGCAAAGAGAGCTTCACTCCAAGTTTAAACGCAGCCAAAACCTCTCAGACAAACAGAAGCTAAACGATGTCAAAGTTAGCGTAAGGAGGGCTATGCGTGAAGCGTTCAGTGAATTCGAAAGTAAAATTCTATGTACCGACTTGACAGAAAATCCTAGGAAGTTCTGGTCTTACGTTAAACCAGTAAGTGGCTCGAAACAGCATATTCTGAAACTCCGGGATGATGATGGCATTGAAACAGAGGATGACACGCGTAAAGCTGAAATACTAAACACCTTTTTCCAAAGCTGTTTCACAGAGGAAGACCGCACTGCAGTTCCTTCTCTAAATCCTCGCACAAACGAAAAAAATGGCTGACATCGAAATAAGTGTCCAAGGAATAGAAAGCAACTGGAATCACTCAATAGAGGAAAGTCCACTGGACCTGACGGGATACCAATTCGATTCTACACAGAGTACGCGAAAGAACTTGCCCCCCTTCTAACAGCCGTGTACCGCAAGTCTCTAGAGGAACGGAGGGTTCCAAATGATTGGAAAAGAGCACAGGTAGTCCCAGTCTTCAAGAAGGGTCGTCGAGCAGATGCGCAAAACTATAGACCTATATCTCTGACGTCGATCTGTTGTAGAATTTTAGAACATGTTTTTTGCTCGAGTATCATGTCGTTTTTGGAAACCCAGAATCTACTATGTAGGAATCAACATGGATTCCGGAAACAGCGATCGTGTGAGACCCAACTCGCTTTATTTGTTCATGAGACCCAGAAAATATTAGATACAGGCTCCCAGGTAGATGCTATTTTTCTTGACTTCCGGAAGGCGTTCGATACAGTTCGGCACTGTCGCCTGATAAACAAAGTAAGAGCCTACGGAATATCAGACCAGCTGTGTGGCTGGATTGAAGAGTTTTTAGCAAACAGAACACAGCATGTTGTTATCAATGGAGAGACATTTACAGACGTTAAAGTAAACTCTGGCGTGCCACAGGGGAGTGTTATGGGACCATTGCTTTTCACAATATATATAAATGACCTAGTAGATAGTGTCGGAAGTTCCATGCGGCTTTTCGCGGATGATGCTGTAGTATACAGAGAAGTTGCAGCATTAGAAAATTGTAGCGAAATGCAGGAAGATCTGCAGCGGATAGGCACTTGGTGCAGGGAGTGGCAACTGTCCCTTAACATAGACAAATGTAATGTATTGCGAATACATAGAAAGAAGGATCCTTTATTGTATGATTATATGATAGCGGAACAAACACTGGTAGCAGTTTCTTCTGTAAAATATCTGGGAGTATGCGTGCGGAACGATTTGAAGTGGAATGATCATATAAAATTAATTGTTGGTAAGGCGGGTACCAGGTAGAGATTCGTTGGGAGAGTGCTTAGAAAATGTAGTCCATCAACAAAGGAGGTGGCTTACAAAACACTCGTTCGACCTATACTTGAGTATTGCTCATCAGTGTGGGATCCGTACCAGATCGGTTTGACAGAGGAGATAGAGAAGATCCAAAGAAGAGCGGCGCGTTTCGTCACAGGGTTATTTGGTAACCGTGATAGCGTTACGGAGATGTTTAATAAACTCAAGTGGCAGACTCTGCAAGAGAGGCGCTCTGCATCGCGGTGTAGATTGCTCGCCAGGTTTCGAGAGGGTGCGTTTCTGGATGAGGTATCGAATATATAGCTTCCCCCTACTTATACCTCCCGAGGAGATCACGAATGTAAAATTAGAGAGATTAGAGCGCACACGGAGGCTTTCAGACAGTCGTTCTTCCCGCGAACCATACGCGACTGGAACAGGAAAGGGAGGTAATGACAGTGGCACGTAAAGTGCCCTCCGCCACACACCGTTGGGTGGCTTGCGGAGTATAAATGTAGATGTAGATGTAGAACCTTAACGACACAGTGATATAACGATCCGTAAACACGAAAAGAGTTGCAACCAAAGAGACAGTAGCAGTAGTTTCTGATTGAATGTAGTACGAGCACTATGCCAAACGTAAATCCTTCAGTGCGCTCACAAGTGGTCAATGTGCGTGATTATTATCTACATCTACGTAGACGAGGGTTGGAACTTTAATAGTGGCAACTATTTATTTACAGCTCGTACAAAATAGATACGTGTTTCAAAGTCTTACCAGCATTGTGTATAACCCGTTGCCAGCGATGTGGAAGTCGTAGGATACTTTTGGCAGTGCCAGTTTACGTTGACAGCTCGAGCGGCGCGGTCTATTGCCAGACGAATTTGTAGCAGTTCTGAAACGAATGCCGTGAAGTGTTTCCTTCAGTTTAGAAACTGAGTTGAACTCGCGAGGGCTTAAGTCAGGGGAGTGCAGCAGGTGGTATAGCACTTAGCAGCCCCATCAGTCAAACAAATCAGTAATGGTTTGTACTGTACGTGCTTGAGCATTCTCCTGCGAAATGATGGTCAGGTCCTGCAGAAAGTGTCATCACTTCTGTCTCTAAGCTGTTCGTAGGTTGTGTTCCAAAAATGAACAGCGTAGAGACAGAAGTGATGATACTTTCTGCAGGACCTGACCATCATTTTGCAGGACAATGCTCAAGCACGTACAGTGCAAGCTGTTACTGATTTGCCCGCATCTCGTGGTCGTGCGGTAGCGTTCTCGCTTCCCACGCCCGGGTTCGATTCCCGGCGGGGTCAGGGATTTTCTCTGCCTCGTGATGGCTGGGTGTTGTGTGCTGTCCTTAGGTTAGTTAGGTTTAAGTAGTTCTAAGTTCTAGGGGACTTATGACCACAGCAGTTGAGTCCCATAGTGCTCAGAGCCATTTGAACCATTTTTTTGTTACTGATTTGTTTGACTGATGGGGCTGCTAAGTGCTATACCAACTGCTACACTCACCTGACTTAAGCCCTCGTGATTTCAACTAGATTTCTAAACTGAAGGAAACACTTCACGGCATTCGCTTCAGAACTGCTACAAATTTGTCTGGCAATAGACCGCGCCGCTCAGACTGCCAACACAACTGGCACTGCTAAGAGTATCCTACGACTTCCACATAGCTGGCAACAGTTATATAAAATTCTGGTGACTACTTTGAAGGCCGGGAAAACTTTGAAACACGTATCTACTTTGTACTAGCTGTAAATAAATAGTTGCCACTATTAAAGTTCCAACCCTCGTATATAACCTGCAGGCTACTGTACAGAATGTGGTGGAGGGTAGATCGTACCAATGCTATTGATTTTCTGTTCTATTCGCGTACTGAGCGAGGAGGTAACGACGTATGTATGCCTCTGCACGTGCCTTCTGATCTCTGTCTTATTTCGATGGCCCCTATGTGACATACGCAGGGTTGGCCTAAATGATTCATCAAGTTTAAAAGCACTGTCTATTAACAGGTACACGACGTACAAAGGCGGTAATACGTGAAAAGATAGAAGCACTCAGCAAGATTAAAAATGCCGCCGCGTGGTTCCCGTACCTGCTAGATGGCAGACCCATCATAGCGCTCTACAAGATGGCGACAGTGCAAGAGGAGATTGTTTTTGTGATAGAGTAGGAGAAGTGTTCGTTGGATGCTAGCGTTCAGCGTGCATTCGTTCGCAAATACGCTTATTCATGTACAGTTGGAAATAGATTTGCCGAAAGTGAACGTCTACTGTGCCACATGCAAGACAAAGGTGTATGGCCCGTTATTCGTCTTCGAGCAGATGATGACACGTTCCGTGTATCTGGATATGTCTTAGTTGTGTTTGTTACCCAAGTGACTACAGAGTCCTAGACTTACATCTTTCAACAGGGCTATGTTCCATCTCATTGGAGCACAATCGTCCGCACTTTTCTCAAGAGATGACTGGCACATCGCTGAAAACGGTGTGCTGGTCTGGGTGATGTTCCACTGTTGCCATGGCCCCTAGGTCGCCAAATCTGAGGCCAACTTATGTTAAGGACAAAGTTTATGTACTTCCAGGGCCAACAACGCTGTAAACACTACAGGAACGCATCACTGCTGCTGACAGATACGGAAGTGGATTGCCATTTGGATGAGTGCTAGGTGACCAAGGGGCACACATAGAACATTTGTAGAATGTACCAGAAACTTGGCGAATGTATGTTTCTTTTCACTCGACTTTGTACGTCGTTTACTCGTAAAAAAAAAAAAACAGCGCTTTGAAGCCCGACGAATCATTTTGGCTAGCCCCAGTGGCGGTATGAAGTTCGTACGGGTACCTTTGAATACAGGTTTTCTAAACTTATCTAACAAGTTTTCACGAGATCAGCGCTATCTTTCTTCAAAGAACTCCCACTTAAGATTCTCAAGCACTTCTGTTACGTTTCCGTGTGTACTGTACAGACATGTTGAGACCTTAGCAAAGCGTCTGAATTCATTCGATGACTGCTGCCATATGAAGCCTAATTGATAAGGACTACAAACCTGGAACACTACTCTAAAATTGGTCGGACTCGCACCTTGTATGTTATCCGCATTTTCATGGAATACTCCCAACAGATCTTAGTCATCCATTCGCCTTGCCTAATATCGATTTTATGTTATCGTCCAATTTTATATCAGTCCTTAGTACTACCACTAAATATACTCTAAGGCAAAAAAATCGACGCTCTATGAAGGAATCATCCCAACGGGACCGAAATCGGTAGATGTAATGTATGTGCACAGGCAAACAAATTATTACAATTTCAGAAACATTGGATGATTTATTCCAGAGAAAGAGCTTGAGAAACTGAGCAAGTCAGTAACGCATTGGTCCACTTCTGTCCCTTATGCAAGTAGAAATGGTTCAAATGGCTCTGAGCACTATGGGACTTAACAGCTGTGGTCATCAGTCCCCTAGAACTTAGAACTACTTAAACCTAACTAACCTAAGGACATCACACACATCCATGCCCGAGGCAGGATTCGAACCTGCGACCGTAGCAGTCGCGCGGTTCCGGACTGCGCGCCTAGAACCGCGAGACCACCGCGGCCGGCTATGCAAGTAGTTATTTGGCTTGATAGTGTTGCTAGATATTTTCTTCAGCGTTATCGTGCCCGAGTCTGTCAAACTGTCACCTTAGATCGTCAAAATACCGTTCTCACAAATCCAGTCTTCGGTGATACGAGCTATGTAAACAGGGACCCTGTCGCCTTGGAAAACACCATCACCATTGCGGAACAAATGTAGTACCATGAGGTGTACCTGATCATCCAAAATAGTCATGTACTCCTTGACAGTAACGAGATCTTGTGCAGTAACTAAGGTGTGACCACCCAAATCATCACCAAACCCCCGCCATATTTCATTCTTGGGACGTAAACTCGAACAGAAGTTGTAAACAGTGTACAACAAGACTCATCCGACCAAATGACTTTCTTCCATTGTAACACAGTTCACGTTCCATGGCATCAGCTCCACGTTTTCCTGTAACGTTCATTTCCATCACTGATGTGTGATTTTGGAATTCCAGCTTATGAAGCTCTCTTCACGGTCTTTTGGTGCTGACAGGTTTCCCGAGAGTGAAATATTCAGTTCTGCAGTGACTTTTGCAGCTGTCGTCCTGTTATTTTCCGTAACAACCCACTTCAATGACCGTCTGTCACGATCCAGCAACATACGCTTTCGTCCGCGTTGCAACTCATCGGCAGAAGTTTTTCCGTTTTCCCTATATGCTGTATAAATTTCTGATATGATGTCTATTGAAACAACAAAGAAATTCTTGGACATCGTGAGAGGGCACAATGGGGCGCTCCGCGGAACTCATGGACTTTGTACGTGGTAAGGAGATTGGGTGTCACTTGTGTCATACGTCTGTGCGAGATTTCCACACTCCTAAACATCCCTAGGTCCACTGTTTCCGATGTGATAGTGAAGTGGAAACGAGAAGAGGGACATACAGCACAAAAGTGTACAGGCCAACCTTGTCTGTTGGCTGACAGAGACCGCAGACAGTCGAAAAGTGTCGTAATGTGTAATAGGCAGATATCTATCCAGACCATCACATAGGAATTCCAAACTGCATCAGGATCCACTGCAAGTACTATGACAGTTAGGCAGGAGGTGAGAAAACTTGGATTTCGTGGTCGAGCGCCGGCTCATAAGCCACACATCACGCCGGTAAATGCCAAACGACGCCTCGCTTGGTGTAAGGAGCGTAAACATTGGACGATTGAACAGTGGAAAAACTTTGTGTTGAGTGGCGAATCACGGTATACAATGTGGCGATCCGATGGCAGGGTGTGGGTATGGCGAATACCCGGTGAACGTAATCTGCCAGTGTGTGTAGTGCCAAAAGTAAAATTCGGAGTCGGTGGTTTTATGGCGTGGTAGCGTTTTCCATGGAGGGGGCTTGCACCCTTTGTTGGTTTGCGTGCCACTATCTCAACACAGGCCTACATTGATGTTTTAAGCACCTGTTGAAGAGCAATTCGAGGATGGCGCTTGAATCTTTCAACACGATAGAGCACTTGTTCATAATGCATGGCATGTGGCGGAGTGGTTACACAACAATAACATCCCTGTAATGGACTGATCTGCACAAAGTCCTGACCTGTATCCTATATGACACCTTTGGGATGTTTTGGAACGCCGACTTCGTGTCAGGCCTCACCGACGTTCATCGATACCTCTTCTCAGTGAAGAATGGGCTGTCATTCTCCAAGAAACCTTCCAACACCTGACTGAACGTATGCCTGCGAGAGTGGAAGCTGTCATCAATGCTAAGGGTAGGCCAACACCATATTGGATTCCAGTATTACCGATTTAGGGCGCCACGAACTTGTAAGTCATTTTCAGCAAGGTGTCCGTATACTTTTAATCAAATAGTGTATGTTTGTCCAACCCCTGTTTTCCTGTCTGTATTGTAGGCTCAAGTGATAACAACGAGAATGTTAACCTACTATAGAGGTACACTTGAACTGAATTGGGCAAAGCGATTTCGGGCTGTATCGGACAAAGGAGATAGCATAAACACTTTATTTTTACCTTTTTTTCTTTTATAGGCCAAGAAGAAGAGTAAGTTAGGACACATCCGGAATTAAAATAACGTGAATGAAGGCACAGAAAAAGAAAAGCTTCATAAGACGAATGAAGTGAGAAATATGCAGCTCCAAGAAGTACATTAGATGACAGGCTTATGGGTTTACAGAAGAAGAGAGATGATCATGAGACGTGTTTTAGAAGTAATTGTTTTTTTGTGTGTTTTTACAGAACAGTTATTGATGAGCAGGAAATAGTATTTTACGATGATGTTAAAAATTTATACACTCCCCTTAGTCCTTTGAGTAAAGACGAAATCTTAAACCTAACATACAAATGCGTAGAGCAACTGAAAATAAAGCATTGGGTCAGAAGACAGAAATGAAAGTGGATAAGGATTTTCACAATGATTTTATGAAAAACCAAGACTTACACTCAGGTGAAAGAAGTCCTGCGATAGCGATTCTCATATATACAGACAGCGATAGTATCGCGTACACGGGGTATAAAAGGGCAATGCATTGGCGCAATTGTCATTTGCGCTCACATCTTTCACGCGAAATGGTTTCCGACGTGATTATTGACGCACAATGGAATTTAAGAGACTCTGAACGCGGAATGTTAGTTGGAGCTAGTCGCATAGGACATTTCATTTCGGCAATCGTTACGGATTTAACTATTCCGAGATCAAATGGTTCAAATGGCTCTGAACACTATGGGACTTAACTTCTGAGGCCATCAGTCCCCAGAACTTAGAAATACTTAAACTTAACTAACCTAAGGGTATCACACACATCCATGCCCGAGGCAGGATTCGAACCTGCGACCGTAGTGGTCGCGCTGTTCCAGACTGTAGCGCCTAGAACCGCTCGGCCACTCCGGTCGGCGTTCCGAGATCCGCAGTGTGAAAAGTGTGTAGAGAATGCCAAATTTCCCGCATTACTTCTAACGGCGGACAACGCAGTGGTCGATGGCCTTCACTTAACGATCGAGAGCATTGGAATTTGCATAGAGTTGTCAGTGCTAACAGACAAGCAACAGTACGCGAAATAACCGCGGAAAACTATGTGGGACGTACGACGAACGAATCAGTTAGGACAGTACGGCGAAACGGCGTTAATGGGCTGTGGCAGCAGACTATAGACGTGAATGCCTCTGCTGACAGCACGACGCCGTCTCAAGCGCCCCTCCTGGGGTCGTGACCATATGGGTTGGACCCTAGACCACAGGAAAACTGTGGGCTAGTCACATGAGACCCAGTTTCAGTTTGTAAGAGGTGATGGTAGGGTTTGAGCGTGGCGCAGAGCCCATGAATTCATGGATCCAGATTGTCAAAGTGAGACAGTGCAAGCAGATGGAGGCTCCATGATGGTGTGGGTTGTGTTTACATGAAATGGACTGGGTGTTCTGATCCAACTGAACCGATAATTGGCTGGAAATGCTTATGTTCGGCTTCTGCTTTTTCCCAAATAACGATGTCATGTCACTGGGCCATAGTTGTTCACGGTTGGTTTGGAGAACATACTGGACGATTCGAGCGGATGATTTGGCCACCCAGATAGCCCGACATGGATCCCACCGAACATTTGTGGGATATAATCGAGAGGTCAGTTCTTGCACAACATCCTGCACCGGCAATATTTATACAATTGTGAACGGCTTTAAAGGGAGCATGGCTCAATATTTCGGCAGTTCGCTGGGCAAAAGGAGGTCGGACACGATATTAGTAAGTACCCCGTGAGTTTTGTCACCTCATTGTAAGGCTGGGAACAACTGAAACTACGAGTTGGCGGGGAGAAGACGGTTTCAGCTCGGAACCAGTTGATAATTTACTTGACTAACTAGGTGAGCTAATGGACAAGTTCAAGTGTACACCATTTACAACTCTACTAGACCTTTTTTCTTACAAAATTACGTCTTTTTTCTGCATTACAATTACATGTTCGATACAGCCCTCCAAAAATTTAAAAGCCCAAAATTCAAAGGATGAGATAAGTATAGAAACATCAACGAACCTATATTGTAATGATTTCGAGTTTTTTAATTATATAGTATTGTTGAGTGTGAAGAATAGCATTCAAAAACTACTGTAATTCCAAAAAACGCTTAAGTGTCCAGTACTATCTGACCTTAACTTATACACTTCTACTGTTAAACGAAATTAGAACTGTATATCAATACCATCAGCTGCTGACGGGCGTTGATAGATATCAACGGAAACAGGTGAAAATGTGTGCCCCGACCGGGTCTCGAACCCGGGATCTCCTGCTTACATGGCAGACGCTCTATCCTTTTTTTTAACAAGTGCTCTACTATCTTTTTTTTATTTTTGGTATTCTATTTGGATACAAAATTAGGGACTTCACAAACACTAAATGAAATGCATCCTCTGCAAAAAATAAAATAAAAATAGAAATAAATAAAGAAATAAAAATAAAAAAATAAAAAATAAAAAAATAAAAAAATCATTGTAAAACAAATCACAAATTTAAAGGAACAGGGATATTGCTTTATTTATTTATTTATTTTCCATAAAGATCACTCTGTCAAAAGGAACATATAGATCATTTCATGGTATAGTATGTGCATTACATATTGAGCGGTGAGAGAAGCGTGAGGTTCATTATCAGCTGTCAAATGTGCACACCGACTGCACCCGACACATCCCAACTGCGTGGTGGGTCGAGGAAGACTGCCTGAAGATAGTTGGCAAAGGTTTTCCGATAGTGTGACCATCTATGAACCTCATTGTGGGCTTGCTGCAAGAAATACCAAAAGTCAAGTCGCGACTTGGCAGCATCCCCATAGAGGTACGCGATCGTCCAACCTTTGACCCAGATGATTGACTGTGATTTAGTCGCTGGAAAGTAGTCACTCTCCGGATGTAAGAAGGAAGCAGGTGTAATATGTTGCGGGGTCACACGGAGGTAGCAAGCCACCATCTGTCTTCCTAGGAGCCATACGTCCTCCACCGCGATACAAGTTAAGCGGTGATGGTCGTCATCCACTTGGCGACATTTCGGGCATAGTGGAGTGTCCACTAGTCCAATTGCATGGAGCCGTTGGTTGGTGTTGAACTTGCCACAGGCAACAGAGAACCACAGTGCCCGAACGAAGGTAGGAAGGAATTTTTGGTGCACATGTCTCCAAATCTTCGGCCAATGCAACTTGGGGTGTTTGAGTTCAATGACATTACGACTTATCCGTCGTAGCAGCCAAACATAAAAATCCTTCGCGCATGGCGGTCTCGTGCGCGGAAGCTCGTCTCTGATATAACTAAGTTCCATGATAAATGTTGATACATGCGCAAAATGTGGCGTAATGTTCCCCACCGCCACCGGAGGTGTGAGGGACGCTGGAACTAGGAGATCCAGTAGGGGCGATGTAAGGGAATCACGCCCGCTACGCCATTGCTTGTACATCGTGGCTAGAAGGAGCGCCGTCGCTCGGCAGTGAACATTCGTAAGTCCGAGTCCCCCCTTGTCCGTAGGGAGCGTGAGCGTTGCGTATCGCACCTTGAAGGGCGACCCAATCATCACAAAATAGCCTAGTGCTGATTGAAGTCGACGTCCGAGCGTGGGCGGTAGGGGCAGGATCTGCGAAATATGCACCATTCGAGAAACCACGTAAGTGTTCAGATATTCGACTCGCTGCAAAGGATCAAGGCGCCGTAGGAGATGTTGTCGGACCATGGTACGTGTTGTCTGTAAAATATGTCGGTAGTTAACTGCCGCAGTATGTTTTACAGATGAGGTAAAGTCTATGCCGAGATACGGGAATCGTTGCACAAAAGGAAACGGACTGATTTCTTCCGGCGTAAGGCCCCTTCCAACCGGCGTTGCTGCCGATTTGTTAAGGTTCACTGCACTACCCGCCGTCACACTGTGGTCCAACAACAGTTCAAGGACCGTCTTCACCTCTTCCTCAGAACGAATGAGCAGCAGGAGGTCGTCCTCATAGGCACGCCATTTGAAGGTGTAGCCCCGCAGTTCCATCCCAGAAAGAGAATTTGTTAGCCTCCCAATTAATGGTTCCAACGCTATCGCGAACAGCAGCATCGAAAGAGGGCAGCCCTGGCGAATGGATCGTCGAATTTGAATGGGCCCTGCTATACGCCCATTAACCTGTACCAAGGATTGTGCGCCCCCATAAATCCTTCTAATGACACCAGTAAAACGGTCTGGAAATCCCATTTGTTCCAGTACAGCGTACAGATAGTTGTGGCGCACCTTATCAAAAGCACTGTCAAAATCAACCGCCACCATCGCCGCTTTAAGCCGGCACCCCTCCGCCAGCGCTATCACATCACGGCATTCGCCAGTAGCTGTTTGCACATTCACCGATCCCCCCGGTGTCGTCTGTTCTGGAGAGAGAACACTACGAAATAACACACGACATCGGGACGCTAGCAACCGTGCAAAGATCTTATAGTCGGCATTAAGCAGTGTGATGGGGCGATAATGCGTGACCGTAATTCCTGGCTTCGGTTTATGTACTGGCACCAAGAGGCCTTCCATAAAAGCCGCTGGAATAGGCGCATGGGAATTTAACATCTCGTCGTACATTTCCGTCCATCGCGGTGCCATTTCGTTGCGAAATTCTCGATAAAATTCAGCAGGAAGTCCATCAATGCCTGGGGACCGATTCAACGCACGCTTTGCGATCGCATCATGTACTTCCTCAAATGGCTTCCAGTAAGGTTCCCGCGGCTTACACCGTCAGTGTACGGGAGACGTACGTGGCTATACGTTCGAGGTCATCGACAGGGGCTGTTTCTTCCCGATGGATGTGTTGGTAATGGTCGACGAATGCAGAGACAATGTCCGCTTGACGCGTCACTCTTCGGTCTTTGCGGGTAATTAATTCCCGTACCAAAACTCGTCGTCGGTGCTTTCGTTCATTCACGACGTGGTGCATGGAAGGAACCTCGTGCATTATCGTATCGTGTCATCTGGTGCGCATCGTTGTTCCCTGAAGATGTTTCCGAGCTAAAGCCACTAGTTTAGCTTTTATCCTTTTGCGTACGAGCCAGATGTCCTGTCCCGGCGGACCATCATCCAGGTCGCGCAGCGCTGCAAAATAAAAGTCGGTCGTACGGCGGCGCCATTCTGCCATCTCCCTGCTACATGAGATGAACGTACGGCGAAGCGCCGGTTTAGCACAAGTCAGCCACCAATCAAGCTTCGTCGCATACCTTCCAATCCTTCGCTCGCACATCGTCCATGTCTCAAGGATCCGTTGACGGCATTCAGGATCATGTAGATGTTGAATGTTTAATTTCCACGGGGCCTTACTGTTCCACACCTTTCTACGGGGAAGAAGGACCGTACAGATGCAAGCGCTGTGATCGGAAAATGCCAATGGCCAGCGTTCCGCGTCCTGGACATCATTTGCATGAGCCCGTGAGATATAAATGCGATCCAACCTGCTCGCCGAATGACTTGTCACATAGGTGTATCCCGGTGCATCTCCATGTCGTAATTCCCACGTGTCACTAAGTACAAGGTCGTTGACAACGATTCGCAACTCCTGGCTGATGTTTGCTTGCGGCCATTGGTCTTTCTGGCTGAGAACACAGTTGAAATCTCCACCAATTATTACACATTCATAACGTCCATGGAATAGTGGGGCAATGTCTTCTGCATAAAGTTGAGCCCTTTCCCGCCGCCGATTGTTTCCCGACGGTGCATAAAGATTGATGATGCGTGTACCAAACGTCGTGAAAGCCATTCCCCTGGCCGACGGAAGATAACACACGTTTTCCACTGGGAAGCCATCTCGCGCGTAAACTGCCACCCCACTCCCAGTATGATCTCCATGTGACCAATAGGATTGGTATCCTGCGACGTATGGGAGTGCAGCTATGTGGACTTCCTGCAGCAAAGCAATATCCACATCAGATGCCCAAATCGTTTCCTTCAGTAGGTGTATTTTGGCCGGTGAACGCACCTCATTTATATTTAATGTCGCAATACGGTTCTCATGGCGTTGAATCCCACTCTGTCGAGGTGCAACAACATCTCTCTGCATCGGCGCTGAGGGCTGAGTTAGAAGATGTTCTCTCGCCCCTCGCCCCTCTCCCTTCACCTTCAGAAATTATTAAGCCGCCTTCGTGAGTGCCGGCTGCGTCTGTATGACGTCCGGCGCCTCCTCAATATCCTCATACCACATCTTTGCAGGCAGTGATACATTCGTGTCCATAGTCACAGCATCTGCGTCTGGAGAGCCAGCTGGTCATGATTCCTCTTCAGCATCACCACGTCCCGGTACCGTCAAAGTGACAGACCGCTGCGGGTCTGATCGAACAGTTTCCATTGCCTCATCCTGTTTCGTAGAGGCTGTTGTGTCGTCTTGGTCCACAGGCACATCGTCGTCGGGGCAAGGGGAGTCATCCCTAGGAGATGTAGTGCGACGACGCCGTTTCCTCCTTTTCGGGGAACGTTGTTTGCGTGATCTCCCTTCCGTGTCCTCAGATTGTAGGGAATCACGGCTGCCCGACAGAAAAGCATCCGTAGGAACTGGAAGTGTTTCGAGTCCCATCGTTGTACTTGGCGGGAGTTCGGTCGAAACTGATGTCGTCATCACAGAGTGCGTTCCAGACGGAACAGCATCCGTAGTGGCTGGAACTACTTCGTGTACTATCGGTGTGCTTGGTGGGAGTTCGGTCACATCTGATGTTGTCGCCGTAGATTGTATGCTCGAAGGAGCAGCATCCTCTGTCATCCCGACATCTGCTACAAGATTTCGAAGAGTGCCATCTTGATCTTCCACCGGGGCTGTGTCCTTTCGGTCATCAGCGGACGCAGTGAGGGCTTTGGCATAGGTGATCGGTAGTACTGTCATCGCCGTCGACGGCTCCTGCACATCTGAAGGCAGTTGCGTATTCCGCCGTTGCGTACAGTTCGACCTGAGGTGTCCCTCCTGGCCACAGCCAGAACATGTACGTGGTTGACTATCGTAAATCACCACCGCCCGACAACCGCCAATTGTCAGATAGGACGGTACATGCTTCTGAAGATCAATAGTGATCTGTCGCACTCCGTTAAGAACGGGGTACGTGGCGAATTGTGTCCAGCGTTCTGCTGTGTGAACATGTACCGTGCCGTATGGCTTAAAAGCCTCGGTAAATTCGTCAGCCGGGAGCTCAAATGGCAGCTCAAAAACACGTATTGTCCGTACATCCAGACCAGCATGTTCTACAGTTACCGTGCCGACATTCCCGTCACTATGGCAAAATCGGAGACCTTCTTTTGTCGCCTGTAGAGTTCTCTCACACGCCGCGTCACCATCAAGAACGTTTACCCCAACTCCAGACTTTAGAGGCCACGGCAGTAACAATTCACACGACGCTCGGAAACATTACCTGTATTGCGGCTTACCTTAGCCCAAAGAAGCCTCTCCACCCAGAAGATCTTTATTCCGTTACAGAGGGTTACGACAAGATCCTCCTTGGAGGGGATCTTAATAGTAAACATGTTGCCTGGAATTCCCGTAAGACTAACCCAAAAGGACATATGTTGTTTGCACTGGCTGAGAATTTACATGTTTCCGTTCATGGACCACGGGAACCGACGAGGATACCTTACGTCCAGACACAAGGCGCTGATGTTCTAGACATCGCCATAATCAAGAACATCAACCCGAATCTCCATCTGCGGACACTGGATGATCTTTCGTCGGACCACAGACCGGTGTTAGGACTCATAGAGAGGGCTACTTTGCAACTCCCACTGCCGACGATAAGAACTTACGACTGGCAGCAGTTCCAAGCGTACCTCAACAACAATGTGCGACCAACCCAGGTTGTTACTGTCAGCGAAGCGATTGATGTGGCAGTCGCAGTACTCACGAAGAAGATTATCAGTGCAAAACAACGAGCATTCACGGAGCACTTGCAACCAGAAGTCAATTACGACGAGTTTCCACCATCACTGCAGGAGCTTAAGACAAGGCGCAATCGCTGTCGGAAACGATGGGTCCGTTACCGCCATCCGGACGATAGACGGGAAACTCACAGACTAACCCGAGAACTCCGGCGGAAGGTTCAGGACTGGAAGCAACACACGTGGGAACTCAAAATGGACAACTTTCTATTACGCACCAAAGATCAATGGCGAATAGTTAAAAGTCTCAGACAGCAACAGCCCCCCAAAAGGGCAATTCGAGGACCCCATGGCCTCTTGTACGACTCACTGGCGCAGGCGGAGCTGTATGCGGATACATACCAACAACAGATGACTACGCCCCCCACGGAGGATGGAGATGATGCAGTCCACCGTGCAGAGGAGGACACAGCGGCGGAATGGGAAGCTATTCGGGACGCCCCGACTAACACTATGCCCCAGCTGACAACGCCGGAGGAAATTCGGAGGATTATCAAGTATAGCAAACACACCTCACCTGGAGCAGATAGAATCATCAATACGGAATTGAAACACCTCCCGAGAAAGCCTGTTGTGCTTCTCACCCGGATAGTGAGCAGCTGCCTCAGGACTGGATACTTCCCAGAGGCATGGAAGATTGCCAGAATAGTGCCAATACCAAAACCGGGCAAGGATCTCTCACACTCTGACAGCTACAGACCCATAAGTTTACGCCGACGCTGGGAAAGGTACTGGAACGTGTCCTACTGAAACGCATGCTGGACATCCTTGTGGCACACAACATCATCCGACCGGAGCAGTTTGGCTTCCAGGCGAAGCTATCGGCTGAGTTACAACTACTGCGCATCACGGAATCTATCCAAGACTATTTCAACAAGAAACGACATACTATTGGAGTCCTTCTCGATATAGAGAAGGCTTACGATAAAGTATGGCGACGCAACTTGATCGTCAAGCTCTGACGTACCACTCCCCTACCAGACTGCTATTTAAAACTTCTTGACAATTTTCTTCAGGACCGCAGATTATATGTTCGCATTGATGACAAGAATTCAACAACACGGTCTGTCCTTGAAGGACTTCCACAAGGATCGGTCATCT